>NW_016107923.1:175246-180013 GCF_001604975.1 Cebus imitator | reverse complement strand
CCACCTCAAATCCACAGAATATATATTCTTCTCAGGACCGCATGACACCTAATCTAAAACTGACCACATAATTGGAAGAAAATCACTCCTCAGCAAATACAAAGAATGGAAATCATAAACATTCTCTCAGACCACAGTGCAATCAAATTAGAGCTCAGAATTAAGAAGCTAACTCAGAACCTCACAACTTCATGGAAACTGAACAACTGACTCCTGAATGTCAACTGGATAAACAATGAAATGAAGGCAGAAATAAAGATGTTCTTTGAAACCAATGAGAATGAAGGCACAACATACCACAATCTCTGGTAAACATTTAAAGCAGTGTCTAGAGTGAAATTAATAGCAATAAAAGCCCACATGAGAAGTGAGGAAAGATCTAAAATTGACACCCTATTGTCAAAATTGAAAGAGCTAGAGGAGCAAGATAAAAAAAAACTCAAAAGCTAGCTGAAGACAAGAAATACATAAGATCAGAGCAGAACTGAAGGAAATAGAGACACAAAAAAACCTTCAAAAAATCAATAAATCCAGGAGCTAGTTTTTTGAAAAGGTGAACAAAATAGACTGCTAGCCAGATTAATAAAAAAAGAAAAGGGAGAATAATCAAATAGATGCAATAAAAAACGATAAAGGGGATATCACCACTGACTCCACAGAAATACAAACTACAATCAGAGATTACTACAAAAACTCTAAGCACATAAATCAGTAAACCTGGAAGAAATGGATAAATTTCTGGACACTTGCACCCTCCCAAGCCTAAACCAGGAAGAAGTTGAAAACTTGCACAGACAAATAACAAGCGCTGAAGTTGAGGCAGCAATTAATAGCCTAACAAACAAAAAAAGTCCAGGTCCAGATGGATTCACAGCTGAATTCTACCAGACGTACAAAGAGGAACTGGTACCATTTCTTCTGAAACTATTCCAAACATTACAAAAAGATGGACTCCTTCTGAAATTATTTCATGAGACCAACATCATCCTGATACCAAAACCCGGCAGAGACTCAATAAGGAAAGAAAACTTCAGGCCAATATCCATGAGGAACATAGATGCAAAAATCTTCAATAAAATACTGGCAAACCAATTGCAACAGCACATCAAAAAGCTTATCCATCATGATCAAGTAGGCTTCATACTGGGGATGCAAGTTTGGTTCAACATATGCAAGTCTATAAACGTAATTCACCACATAAACAGAACCAAAGACAAAAACCACATGATTATCTCAGTAGATGCAGAGAAGGCCTTTGACAAAATTCAACAGCCCTTTTTGCTAAAAACTATCAATAAACTATGTATAGAAGGAGCATATCTCAAAATAATAAAAGCTGTTTATGACAAACCTACAGCCAATATTATACTGAACGGGCAAAAACTGGAAGCATTCCCTTTGAAATCCAGCACTAGACAAGGATGCCCTCTCTCACCACTCTTATTCAATACAGTATTGGAAGTTCTAGCCAGAGCAATTAAGCAAGAAAAAAAAAAAAAGGGTATTCAAATAGGAAAAGAGGAAGTCAAATTGTCTTTATTTGCAGACGTCAGGATGGTATATTTAGAAGACCCTAACATCTCAGCCGAAAATCTCCTGATACTGATAAGCAACTTCAGCAAAGTCTCAGGATACACAATCAATGTGCAGAAATCACAAGCATTTCTATATACCAATAACAGACTAACAGAGAGCCAAATCATTAGCAAACTCCCTTTCACAATTGCTACAAAGAGAATAAAATACCTAGGAATACAGCTAACAAAGGATGTAAAGGACCTCTTCAAGGAGAACTACAAACCACTGCTCAAGGAAATAAGAGAAGACAAACAAATGGAGAAATATTCCATGCTCATGGTTAGGAAGAATCAATATCGTGAAAATGGTCATACTGCACAAAGTAATTTATAGATTCAATGCTATCCCCACCAAGCTACCAATGACCTTCTTCACAGAACTGGAAAAAACCACCTTAAACTTCATATGGAACCAAAAGATAACCCACATAGCCAAGACAATTCTTAGCAAAAAGAACAAAGCTGGAGGCATCACGCTACCTGATTTCAAACTATAATACAAAGCTACAGTAATCAAAACAGCATGATACTGGTACCAAAACAGAGATATAGACCAACAGAACAGAACAGAGGCCTTGGAGGCAACACAACGCATCAACAACCATCCGATCTTTGCAAACCTGACAAAAACAAGCAATGGAGAAAGGATTCTGTGTTTAATACATGGTGTTGGGAAAACTGGCTAGCCATGTGCAGAAAGCAGAACCTGGACCCCTTCCTGACACCTTAAACTAAAATTAACTCCAGATGGATTAAAGACTTAAACATAAGACCTAACACCATAAAAACCCTAGAAGAAAACCTAGGCAGAACCATCCAAGACATGTGCATAGGCAAGGATTTCATGACTAAAACACAAAAAGCATTGGCAACACAAGCCAAAATAGATATATGGGACCTAATTGAACTCCACAGCTTCTGTACAGGAAAGGAAACAATTATTAGAGGGAACCAGCAACCAACAGAATGGGGAAAAAAATTTTGCAATCTACCCATCTGACAAAGGGCTAATACCCAGAATCTACAAAGAACTAAAACAGAATTACAAGAAAAAAACAAACAAATCCATTCAAAAGTGGGTGAAGGATATGAACAGACATTTTTCAAAAGGAGACATATATGAGACCAACAAACATACGAATAAATGCTCGTCATCACTGATTATTAGAGAAATGCAAATCAAAACCACATTGAGATATCACCTCACGCCAGTTAGAATGGTGATCATTAAAAAATCTGGAGACAACAGATGCTGGAGAGGATGTGGAGAAATAGGAACACTTTTACACTGTTGGTGGGAGTGTAAATTAGTTCAGCCATTGTGGAAGATAGTGTGGCACTTCCTCAAGGACCTAGAAATGGAAACTGCATTTGACCCAGCAATTCCATTACTGGGTATATACCCAAAGGATTATAAATCATTCTATTATAAAGACACATGCATACGTATGTTCATTGCAGCACTGTTTACAATAGCAAAGACCTGAAACCAACCCAAATGTCCATCAGCAATAGATTGGATAAAGAGAATGTGGCACATATCCACCAGGGAATACTATGCAGCCATAAAAAATGATAAGTTCGTGTTCTTCATAGGGACATGGATAAGTCTGGAAACCATCACCCTCAGCAAATTGACACAAGAACAGAAAATCAAACACTGCATGGTATCACTCATAATTGGGTGTTGAACAATAAGAACACATGGACACAGGGAGGGGAGCATCACACACTGGGGTCTGTTGGGGGGAGCGAGTGAGGGACAGCAGGGCGGTCAGGAGGTCGGCAAGTGATAACATGGGGAAAAATGCCAGATGTAGGTGAAGAGGGAATGGAGACAGCAAACCACATTGCCATGTACATACCTATGCAACAATCCTGCATGATCTGCACATGTACCCCACAATCTAAAGTACAATAAAAAACAAAAGAAAAAAAATTATGAAGACCAAAATTCTCACGTGTGTGGTAAAAGTGTGGTACAAAATGAATTATTTGCTATTTATATCTTTAAAGTTTTTAAGATATAGCAGTAAAGAAAAAAACAAGTAAAAATAGAAGTATGTGCTTAATTTGGTTTAAATTGTTTTTTGCATTTGTACTTTTTCACACATGATTACCTCAAAGGTGCATTGAAACCAGAGAAAAAAATCAATGAAGAATTTGAGTTGGGTACTAGCCTATTTTAATACCTTGTCAAGTTTTCATAAAAAATACCAACATACCTTTGAAAGTATATGTATTAGATGAGTGTAAGCAGAATCAAAATTTTAAGCATTGAAAGAGACACGAACACTAGAAAAATTTGTTGTTTTTTTTTTTAAAGAAATTAGTGCTATCAGAAATTATATAGTAAAGAAGGCACTTTCAGTATAGTGACATGAAGATTTGCTAATTCCTTTCCGTAAATAGAAAACTAGAAAAAAATTTCAAAATTTATCATTTCAGAGTCTTCAAATCTACCAAAGGCAAACAACAAATTGACAAGCATTTAATTGAGAAACCGCTAGAACTTACGATAATAACGATAGAATTCTGTGGCCTTTCTTCCTGGAGATATTCACCTAGCCCTAAATTTCTTTCCCCTGTAGCTTGGTCAATTTTACCAGTATGGGCCTGGCTGCTAATGCCAACAGTTTAAGTATCACAGGGGAAGGACTCAATTTATGGTAGGATGTTAAAAAACAAGTTTTGCCATGTAAAATGGAAAGAGTTAGGAGCAAAAGCAGAAAACCTGTTGTTTTTCTAGTCTGCGATTGTGGTCCCAGTTGGGACAAGTAGAAGCTAAAGTACAAACTCAGTGGGGAAATCCTGTAAATGAAAGAGCAATAGGGAGACTGACATAAGCTCACCAATATTCCTAGCTAACTGAGAAACCCCACATGCACAGGGGAGATGTAAGAGAGTGCAAGGAAAAATAAAAGCCAAGGCAGGCTTGAGAACAGGCCACAATTTCAATGCACTCCATCAACTCACACTTAAATTGCCTGGCAGAGGGTGGAAGCATAATGGAGTTAAGGTTTTTAAGCCAAACTTCTGCCCAAATCATTCGTTGAAGCACCAATATAGGTAGACACACAGGTAACTCTTAGGAATGCAAGCTAAATATAAATATTAAGTTACAAAAACTGAGCAGAGAAATCAGTGGGGGCACACCACAGGGTGAGACAGAGTTTATAATTTAAATGCA
>NW_016107923.1:158819-175131 GCF_001604975.1 Cebus imitator | reverse complement strand
ATCTAGAGTTCCGACAATGTATTATTTAAAATGTTTAATTTAAGCCCAAAATTATGTTACAATGTTACAAGTAAAAAAGCAAGAAAGTGTAATCTATATTCAAAAGAAAAATAGTTAACAGAAACTCATTCTTAGTGGAAGCAGCAGTTGGATTTATTGAGAAAGATGTCAAGGAAGCTATTACAAATGTGTAAAAACAACTCAAAGAAATTATATTCAAAATATTAAAGTATATAATAACAATGGAAAAATGAAATCTCAGTAAGGAAATATAAAATATGAAAGAAAACAAAAAGTGAATTCATGAGTTGAAAAGTACAATAGAAGCAGACAGAGCAAAATGGTGAATTAATATCCTCCAATGATTAAACCCACTGTGATAACATCAAATTAAACTGTATACAAGAATATACATTGCAAGAGCTAAATATATCAGGTGATGAATAACAACAGTATGTGGTTTTAGCATAATAACAAGAAAAGATACATTGAAGGGGTAGGAAGAAAAGTCTTTCATTGCTTAACAGTAATTCTTCCCCAAACCCAGGCAACACAGTAAGAAAAGAGAACCTTTCTGCTGGGAGAAGAAATAGGGAAGTGTGTGTGTGTGATTTTGTATTGGAGCTTAGTACTGTCCTTGCCAGGGTAAAACACAGTGCCAGGCAGAACCGCATTGCTTTTGACTCCGTGCTTGTGCTCATAAAAGAAGTATTTAGACTAATCCCAGGAGTCCTAACCCACTTCACTACCACCTGGGTAAAGTGGCCATATGCACCAAATAAATTTCAGTGCAAAACTGTAGTGATTGCAATTTTCAGGCAAGCCCTGGTGCTGTGTTGTTTTGGAACGCTGTGAGCTTGTAGTGTGAACCAGGGTAGCATTAGCTGTCACGGCCATGGAAGTACTTGCATCACCCTTTCCCCAGCTCCAAGCAGGGCAGTACAAAGAAAGACTCCTTTTGCTTGGGGGAAGGAGAGAGAAGAATGCAGAATATTTTGCCTAGGAATGTAGTATTAGCCCCACCGCAGTAAAACAGAAGAAAAGGCAGAGCCCTACAGCTTTTGATTTCAGGCCAGTGCTCCTGAGTGGCACTTTAAGACTCACCCCAGGTCAGAAGGGAATCTGTCACTCTAGCAGAATGCACCAGAGTACAGCTGTAAGAGGCATTTAAACCAGAGGGACTCCATCTTGTATAATGGCTGGGTAAAATAATATTGAGACCTTCTGAGCTGCATTTCCAGGAGGTTAGGCAAGATGCAGGTCACACAGTCCTTGCTGATAAAAATATTGTAGTAAAGAAGCTGGCCAAAACCCACCAAAACCAAGGTGGTGATGTGAGTAACCTCTGGTCATCCTCACTCCTCATTATATGCTCATTATAATGCATTAGTATACTAAGAGACGCTCCCACCAACACCATGACAGTTAACAAATGCCATGGCAACATCGGGAAGTTACATTATGTGCTCTAAAAAGAGGAGGAAACCTCAGTTCCCACCCCTTTCCTGGAAAACTCATGAATAATCCACCCCTTGTTTAGCATATAATCAAGAAATAACTATAAGCAGCCTTAGTCCAGCAGCCCAAGCTGCCGCTCTGCCTATAGAGTAGCCATTCTTTATTACTTTACTTTCTTAATAAACTTGCTTTCACTTTATGGACTCTCCTTGAATTCTTTCATGTATGAGATCCAAGAATCCTTTCTTGGGGTCTGGGTCTGGACACCTTTCTGGTAACAGAGCCAGTTTTACAACTGGCTGGCTAAAGTGGCCTCAGGCACTGAGTAAATATCAGTGGTAGTAAGGCAATAGTGGCCATGGGCATTGGGCAAGCCCCTGTGCTGCACTGGTCTAAGAGATCATGGGCTTAGAGTGAAGTCCAATCTGGTGCCAGCTACTGTGTCTACAGGAGTGCTTGCATCATCCCTTCCTCAACTCCAGGCAGCACAGTGCAGAGAGAGACTTCTTCCATTTGGTAGAAAGAGAAGGAAGTGAGCTAAAGACTACCTGGAAATCCAGGGAGTTCTTCCGAGTCTTCTCCAAGTCTATCAGGGCCAGGCACCTGGAAGTCTAAAAGATTTGCAGTGTTCCTGTGCATAGGGCACCCTATAGTGCTAAAGTGGCTTAGGAAACTCAAGTCAGTCCCCTTTGAATTCCTAGAAGACCCTCTGAACAAAGGTAGGCACAAATCATGCCTGACTAGAATAAATAGCTAATTCTTCAATGCCCAAACATGAATGAACATCTACAAACATCAGGAACACCTAGGGCAGTATGACCTCACCAGACAAAAGTGCCAGTGACTGATCCTGGAGAGACAGAGATTTCGGTCTCTCAGACAGTTAATTTAAAATAGCTATTTTGAGAAAGCGCAACAAAATTCAATAAAACACGGAGAAGCAATCGAGAAATGTATAACAAATTTAAGAAAAAAATTAAAATAATTTTTAAAAGTCAGGTTGGGTGTGGTGACTCATGCCTGTAACACCAGCACTTTGGGAGGCTGAGGCAGGCAGAGCCCATGAGCCCAAGAGTTCACGACTAGACTGGGTAACATAGTGAGACCCTGCCTCAACAAAAACATAAAAAAAAATAATTAGCCAGGCAAAGTGGTACATACCTATAGTCCCAGCTATTCAGGAGGCTGAGGTGAAGGGTTGCTGGAACCCAGGAGGTCCAGGTTGCAGTGAGCTATAATCGTGCCACTGCACTTCAGCCTGAGTGACAGAGCAATAACATGTTTCATAAAAAAATTTAACAGAAGTCCTAGAGATGAATAACACAATGGGTAAACTGCAAAAATGCATCAAAAGGTCTCAACAACAGAATTTATCATGCAGGAAAAGAAATAAGTGATCTTGAAGGCAGGCTATTTGAAAATATACAGAGAAAAAATGAAAAAAAAGAAAAGAAACAAAAAATACCTATGAGATATATGGGAAAGCATGAAGAGAGCAAATATAAGATTTCTTGGCCATAAACATGCAGTAAAGAAAAAAGTAGAAAGCTTATTTAAGAGAATAATAAAAGAAAACTTTCCAAACCAAGAGGGATATAAATGTCTAGGTACAGTAAGGTAAGTTACCACCAAGCAGATTCAGCCCAAATAAGATTACCCAAAGGCACATAATAAACTCTCAAAGTTAAAGAATAAGGAGAGGATCCTAAAAGCAACAAGAGAAAAGAAGGAAATAACATATAAAGAAGCTCCAATACTACTGGCAGCACACTTCTCAGTAGGAACTTTACCAACAAGGGGGATGTGAGATTACATATTCAAAGTGCTAATGGAAAAATGCTGCCAACAAGGGGTATTGTTCCCAGAATAAATGTCCTTCATATGTGAAGGAGAGGTAAAGACTGTACCAGAAAAACAAAAGCTCAGGAAATTAATCACCATGATACCTGTCTTAAAGGAAAAGCTAAAGAGAGTTCTTCAATCTGAAGGAAAAGAACGCTAAAGTACAACAAAAAACCCCAAAACTACAATAGGCAGTGATAAAAGTAAGCATACAAATTCAGAATACTCTAATAGTGTAATTGTGGTGTGTAAACAACTCACATGTTTAGCATAAAGACTAAAAGGCAAAACTATTAAAAATAATACTAGCTGTAACATCTTAAACACATAGGCAATATAGAAAATGTAAATTGAGACAACTAAAAATCAAAATGTTGAGGGGAGGGTGAAGTTAAAGTTTTTAGTTTGTTTGTATTTACCCTTTCCTGTTTCATCAAAATTAAATTGTCATCAACTTAAAATAACTTCTTAAAAGATATTTTTGTAAGCCTCAGGGTAACTACATAGCAAAAATTATAATAGATACACTAAAAATAAAATACAAAGAATTAAAATAATCTATTGGAGAAAAGCATATAACCACATAGGAAGACAGAATGAAAAAAAAAAAAGGAAGACAGTAGTTACTTTAAAAAAAAAACCAGAAAGCAAGCCCCAGGCAAGATGGTCTAATTGGAACAGCTATGTTGTGCAGCTCCCAGTGAGATCAATCCAGAAGACAGGTAATTTAAAAATTTCCCACTGAGTGGCACCTGAAATGCCAGCAAGACAGAACCGTTCACTCCCCTGGAAAAGGGGTTGAACCCAGGTAGCCAAGTGGTCTGGCTTGGCAAGTCCCACCACTACAGAGACCAGCAAGCTAAGATCCACTGGCTTGAAATTCTCACAGCCAGCACAGCAGTCTGAGCTCAACCTGAGACTTTTGAGCTAAGTTGGGGAAGGGGTGTCCGCAATTGCTGAGGCTCAAGGAGGTGATTTCAACAACCAGAAGTTCGAACTGCATGGACCCCAACACAGCTCAGCAGCTGCAGGCAGACTAGATGTCCTCACTGGGCAGGGCATCTCTGAAAAAAGGCAGCAGCCTGTCAGGGACTTATAAATAAAGCCCCCACCTTTCTGGGACAGAGAACCTGGGAAAAATGGCAGTTGTGGGTACAGCTTCAACAGACCTAAACGTACATGCCTGGCAAATCTGAGGAGAGCAGGAGATCTCCCAACACAGCATTTGAGCACTGATAAGAGACAGATTGCCTCCTCAAGTGGCTCCCTGACCCCCAGGTATCCTGATTGGGAGACACCTCCCAGTAGGGGCCGACAGACACCTCATACAGGAGAGCTCTGGCTACCATATGGTGGGCACCCCTCTGGGACAAAGCTACCAGAGGAAGGAATAGGCAGCAATCTTAGTTGTTCTGTAGCCTTGCTGGTGATTCCCAGGCGAGCAGGGTCTGGAGTGTACCTCCAGCAAACACAAGCAGACCTGCAACAGAAAGGCCTGACTGTTAAAAGGAAAACTAACAAACAGAAAGAAATAGCTTCAACATCAACAAAAAGGACATCCACTCAGAGACCCCATCTGAGCTCACTGACCTCAAAGACCAAAGGGAGATAAATCCATGAAAATGGGAAGAAACCAGCACAAAAAGGATAAAACTCCAAAAACCAGAATGCCTCTTCTCCTCCAAGGGATCACAACTCCTATCCAGCAAGGAAACAAAACTGGACAGAGAATAAGTTTGATAAATTGACAGAAGCAGGTTTCAGAAGGTGGGTAATAACAAACTTCTCTGAGCTAAAGGAGCATGTTCTAACCCAATGCAAGAAAGCTAAGAACCTTGAAAAAACATTAGACAAAATGCTAACTATAATAACCAGTTTAGAGAAGAACATTAACGACCTGATGGAGCTGAAAAACACAGCATGAGAACTTCGTGAAGCATACACAAGTTTCAATAGCTGAATCAATCAAGAAGAAAAAAGTTTATCGGAGATTAAAAATCAACTCAATAAAATAAAGCAAGAAGACACAATTAAAGAAAAAAGAGTGAAAAAATTAACAAAGCCCCCAATAAATATGGGATTACATGAAATGACCAAATCTACATTTGATCAGTGTACCTGAAAGTGAAGGGGACAATGAAACCAAGTTGGAAAACACTCTTCAGAGAATATCAAGGAGAACTTCCCCAACCTAGCAAGGCAGGCCAACATTCAAATTCAGGAAATACAGGGAACGTCACAAAGGTACTCCTCGAGAATAGCAACCCCAAGGCACATAATCATCAGATTTGCCAAGGTCGAAATGGAGGAAAAAAGGCTAAGGGCACCCAGAGAGAAAGGTCGGGTTACCCGCAAAGGAAGCCCATCAGACTCACAGCAGTTGTCTCAGCAGAAACCCTAAAAGTCAGAAGAGAGTGGGAGCCAATATTCAACATTGTTAAAGAAAAGAAATTTCAACCCAGAATTTCATCTCCAGCCAAACTAAGCTTCATAAGCAAAGGAGAAATAAAATCCTTTGTAAACAAGAAAATGCTAAGAGGTTTCATCACCACCAGGCCTGCCATACAAGAGCTCCCGAAGGAAGCACTAAACACGGAAAGGAACAACCAGTACCAGCCACTGCAAAAACATACCAAATTGTAAAGACTATAAACACTAGGAAGAAACTGCATCAACTAACGGGCAAAATAACTAGCCAGCATCAAAATGGCAGGATCAAATTCACACATAACAACATTAACCTTAAATGTAAATGGGCTAAATGCCCCAATTAAAAGACACGGACTGGCAAATTTGATAAAGAGTCAAGACCCATCTATGTGCTGTATTCAGGAGACCGATCTCATGTACAAAGACACACATAGGCTCAAAATAAAGGGATGGCGGAATATTTACCAAGCAAATGGAAAGCAACAAAAAAACAGGGGTTACAATCCTAGTCTGATAAAACAGACTTTAAACCAACAAAGATCAAAAGAGACAAAGAAGGGCATTTCATAATGGTAAAGAGATCAATGCAACAAGAAGAGCTAACTATTCTAAATACATATGCACCCAATGTAGGAGCAACCAGATTCATAAAGCAAGTTCCTAGAGACCTACAAAAAGACTTAGACTCCCACACAACAAGAATGGAGACTTTAACACCCCACTGTCAATATTAGACAGAACAACAAAACAGAAAATTAACAAGGATGTGGAGGACTTGAACTCAACTCTGGACCAAGCAGAGCTAATAGACAGTTACAGAAGTCTCCACCCCAAATCAACAGAATATACATTCTTCTCAGCACCACATTGCACCTATTCTAAAATTGGCCACATAATTGAAAGTAAAACCCTCATCAGCAAATGCAAAAGAATGGAAATCATAATGAACAGTCTCTCAGACCCAAATCAATCAAATTAGAGCTCAAGATTAAGAAACTCACTCAAAACTACACAACTACATGGAACTGAACAACCTGCTCCTGAATGATGACTGGATAAATAAAGACAGAAATAAAGATGTCCTTTGAAATCAATGAGAATGAAGACACAATATACCAGAATCTCTGGGACACATTTAAAGTAATGTCTACAGGGAAATTTATAGCACCAAATGCCTGAAAGAGAAAGCAGGAAAGATCTAAAATTGACACCCTAATGTCATAATTAAAAGAACTAGAGAAGCAAGAAGAAAGAAATTCAAAAGCCAGCAGAAGACAAGAAATAACTAAGATCAGAGCAGAACTGAAGGAGATAGAGACACACACACAAAAAAAACCCTGAAAAATATCAATGAATCCAGGAGCTGGTTTTTTGAAAAGATCAGCAAAATAGAAGAATCAGATAGATGGAATAAAAAATGATAAAGGTGATATCACTACCAATCCCATAGAAATACAAATTACCATCAGATAATACTATAAACACCTCTACACAAATAAATCAGAAAATCTAGAAGAAATGGATAAATTAAGCAACCCAAATGCCCGTCAATGTTAGACTGGATACAGAAAATGTGGCACATATATACCACGGAATACTATGCAGCCATAAAAAAGGATGAGTTCATGTTCTTTTCAGGGACATAGATGAAGCTAGAAACCATCATTCTAAGAAAACTAACACAGGAACAGAAAACCAAACACTGCATGTTCTTACTCACAAGTGATAGTTGAACAAGGAGAACATATCTGCACAGGGAGGGGATAAAAGCTTTTGGTTCTTTGGCCCAGTGTAAATGCAATTAACAGGTAATTCCCTTTTGATCCTCCTGGAGAGACCACCCAACACAAAATTAACATGAGTAAACAGTTAGAATGGAGACAAATGAGTGTGGAGCAAGGCCTTTTGATCAGTCTCTAATCTCCTTCCTATGCTAATGTTAATGAGGCAGCTGCCTTCAACCTGCTTTAATAAAATCTTTTGGTCTTCCAAAAGATTTGAGAACATTTTGTTTTTTTTCTGAGATTGTTCTAGCTTTCTGATATGGCCATCTAGTGCTATAAATTTCCCTCTTAACACTGCTTTAGCTATGTCCCAGAAATTCCAGTATATTGTCTCTTTGTTCTCATTGATTTCAAAGAACTTCTTGATTTCCACCTTAATTGCATTATTTACCCAGGAGACATTTGGGAGCAGGTTGTTCAATTTCCATGAAATTGTGTGGTTTTGAGAGAGTTTCATAATCCTGAGTTCTAATTTCATTTCACTGTGGTCTGAGAGGGTGTGCATAATGATTTCAGTTCTTTTGCATTTGCTGAGGAGTGTTTTACTTCCAATTATGTGGTCAATTTTAAAATAAGTGCCATGTGGCACTGAGAAGAATGTATATTCTGTGGATTTGCGGTAAAGTTCTGTAGATGTCTACTAGGTAGACTTGTTTTTGAGCTGAGTTCAAGTCCTAAATGTCCTTGTTAATTTTCTGTCTCATTGATCAGATACTGAAAGTGGGGTGTTAAGGTCTCCCAGTGTTATTGCATGGGAATCTAAGTCTCTTTGTAGGTCTCTAAGAACTTGTTTTATGAATCTGGGTGCTCTTGTATTGGGTGCATATATATTCAGAATAGTTAACTCTTCTTGCTCAACTGTTCCCCTTATTATTATGTAATGCTCTTCTTTGTTTTTTTGTTTTTTTTTTTTTCCCGAGACAGGGTCTTGCTTTGTCACCCAGGCTGGAGTGCAATGGTGCTATCTCGGCTCACTGTAACCTCTGCATCCCAGGTTCAAGCAATTTTCCTGCCTCAGCCTCCAGAGTAGCTGAGACTAGAGGCATGCACCACCGCTCCCAGCTAATTTTTGTATTTTTAGTAGAGATGGTGTTTCACCATGTTGGCCAGGATGGTCTTGATCTCTTCATCTTGTGATCCACCTGTCTCTACCTCCCGAAGTGCTGGGATTATAGGCCTGAGCCACCATGCCTGGCTTTTTATCTTTTTTGATTTAAAGTCTGTTTTGTCAGAGACTAGGATTGCAACCCCTACTTCTTTTTGCTTTCCATGTTCTTGGTAAATATTCCTCCACCTCCTTATTCTGAGCCTGTGTGTGTCTTTCCATGTAAGATGTGTCTCCTGAATACAGCATACTGATTGGTCTTGACTTCTTATCCAATTTGCCAGTCTGTGTCTTCTAATTGAGACATTTACCCCATTTATATTTAGGGTTAGTATTTTTATGTGTAAATTTGTTCCTGTCATCATTATGCTATTTGGTTACTTTGCCCAAAAGTTGATGCAGTTTCTTCATAGTGTCATTGGTCTTCATATTTTGGTGTGTTTTTGCAGTCACTGCTACTGATTTTTCTTTTCCATATTTGGTGCTGCTTTCAGGAGCTCTTGCAAAGCAGACCTGGTGTTAACAAAACCCTCAGCATTTGCTTGTCTGGAAATGATTTTATTTCTCCTTCACTTATGAAGCCTCGTTTGGCTGGATATGAAATTCTAGGTTGAAAATTCTTTTCTTTAAGAATGTTGAATATTATCCCCCAGTCCCTTCTGGCTTGTAGAGTTTCTGCTGATAGGTCCACTGTTAGTCTGATGGGCTTCCCTTTGTAGGTGACTTGGCCTTTCTCTGTCTTCCCTAACAGTTTTTCCTTTATTTCAACCTTGGAGAGTCTTATGATTATGTGTCTTGAGATTGATCTTCTCGTGGAGTAGCTTAATGGTGTTCTTTGTATTTCCTGAATTTGCATGTTGGCCTGTCTTGCTAGATTGTGGGCGTTCTACTGGATAATATCTTGAAGTGTGTTTTCCAGTTTGCTTCCTCTCTCCCTGTCTCCTTCTGGTACTCCAGTCAATCATAGGTTTGGTCTTTTTTAAGAGGCCCCATATTGCTTGGAGGCTTTGTTCATTCCTTTTTATTCTTTTTTTTCTCTATTTCTGTCTGCATGTCTATTGTGGTCTTGAAACTCTGATAGCCACTTTATCTTGAATAAAGTGGTCTTGATACTCTGATATCCTTTCTTCCACTTGGTCAATTCAGCTGTTGATACTTGTGTATGCTTCACAAAGTTCTCATTCTACGTTTTTCAGCTCCATAATGTCATTTATTGAGACGTTGGTAACCGTCTGTGGAAGTCTGACCTGCTTTCAGAGGGCGAAATGCAACCAATCCACCTAGATTCCCTGTTCATCTACACATTTATTTCCTAGACATTACAAAAGAGGTTCTAAGTTAACACACTTGTGGATAATTAACATGGTTAACAGAATGGTTTTATGACTGATAAAAGCTTTGTGTGGGGGGGGGGGCTAGAGTAAACGTAATTAACAGGTAATTCCCCTTTTATCCTTCCAGAGAGACCACCCAGCACAAAATTAACATGGGTAAACAGAGTGGAGACAAATGGGTGTGGGGTAAGGCCTTTTGATGAGTCTCTAATGTCCTTCCTATGCTAATGTTAATGAGGCAGCTGCCTTCAACCTGCCTTAATAAAATATTTTGGCCTTCCAAAAGGTTTGAGATTACAATCTATATCTTTCCCTAAATATGTTCTATTTTGCAACCACCCCGAGTGAATAGAAACATTTCCCCCTTTCTTTTGTTAATAAAAATAGGCTTTGTTGTCTGCCAGCCACTGATGCATTCAGCCATGGGTCTGTCAGGCGAGGCTGTTCTTGCTTTTATTCCGGCTTTGCATTCTAGGATTAATAATAACATAAGACAATTATGAGTACAATTAGCAACAGTGTTTTCCAGTTAAGGAGTGACTCCCAGGAATGGGGATCTAAACAGGAGAAATGATCTTGCACACCTTTTCATCATTTTTGGCCAGATTATTTACAAAGGCAGCTGATTTTACTGCCTCAGTAATAGATGCCACTGCAACCCTGGCTATAGCTAAGATGACTATGGCTGAGATTACAAAAGCGATAAGTATAACTTTGAATCTTTTATATTTGACCTGTAATGTTACTTGGCATTTCAGTTTACTGTATGCCATTAATGAGGAACTTTACCGGAATTATGTTCATTTCTTTTAGTCAAGCAATTGCATTGCTAGAAGATGTGAAGGGGGTGTTAGTTTAAGTCACAGGGCAGAAAAAGTAGCTTAGAAGATGAGCTTGATAGAGTCTAGCAAGTACAGGTTGCAGGCAGAGCAAAATAAAAAAATAAAAAAATAAACAAATCCTAAGCAGGTTTCGCTTAGCCTTTGGCATTGTCCTCTTAAGCATTCCTCAGGTGACATCTGAGGCTTGTATGGTCTGAGGAAGCTGTATCATTCTGCAGGGTTTCTCTTAGGCTGGCTTGAGATTTTTCTTCTTTCCATCCTTTGATGAGGATGCAGTCTTTCGGCTGCTCCTGATGTACTGGAAATTCTAGTGATTGTGCCTGTGCTATAATAATATAATCTCGTAAAAGATTATATGATAAACTTGTAAAAGAACAGGTTAGTGCTTTAAGAAAAACTTATTACCAGTTTACAGAAAAACTGATACTTTTTAACTTTTAACCAATATGTTTACACACAGAATTTCTTTCACAATCAATGTTTTGAAACTTGCTTAGACTTTCAAAACAAAATTTGTACAACTTACTTGCATAAATCCTCTGACAAACATAGATATGCCCTAACATTCTTTGTTTTATAACATTTCTTACTAACGATGCAATTTTATATATAAAACTTTCTTAATATTTCTTTTCTTACTCCTTATTTTGTCTCTCTCTCCTACTCTTTCTTTCTTTGCCTTCCTTACCTCTTTCTCTCTCTCGCCCACCCTCTTTCTTACTGATTCTATCTTTTCATTTTTCTCTCTCATCTTTCTGTTTCTGTCTGTTTTGTTCAAGCAGTGATGTTATCACTTGTAAGTCTGCTTGTCCATTGCCGTAACCTAATGGGCTAAGCAGTGAGCTCGAGATTAGACTTAATTGAAGCTGTTTTAAGATTTTGTAGTAGATAAACTGAGTAAGTGAAGTTACTAACTATATTTATGGGCTGAGCAGAAAAAGTTTTTAATGCTAGAATTAGGGCTTCAGTCTCAGCTCTTTGACTCCTAGTAAACTTAGATTGGTGATTAAATTATGTAGTCTTTACTAGACTGCAGCTTTTCCTTGTTTACTTGACCTATCAGCAAACAGTGTTAAAGCATTACGTATTCAGCAGTGTAATACTGCTTTGAATTGCTCTTTCCTCAAAGGAATTTTGATGATATTAGGATTAACTTAGCAATTGACTGCATTAATTATTAAAATGGCAAACTGAAATTGGTAACATGACATTTAAAAGGAAATTTGAAAATACTTTTAGAAGCAGAGATTTAAATAAGATACCTTAACCATGTGCTTAAAGCTATAGTCAAAATAAATTTAAATCTTGCCATTGAGTTTTCAGGCTGGCCAAGTTCATGGACTTTAAACTGGCAAACTATTCTGAAAATAGTGACTCACTATCTGAGCAAAAACTATCTCAAATCAGTCTTTTATGCATATATTTTTACCACACTCACATACAACTATTCTTTTACTTTCTGAGAATGAGCACAATTTTTTACTTCTTAATTTAACAAATATTTAAGTTGGCTTCAAGTTTTTCTTTAAAGTGTAATGTGTGCTTGTACTTGCTTAGCTTTTAATTGCTTTTTAACTAATTCCTGGACCTACTTTTATAGCTGATTGAAATTTATCATTTACATTTACAAAACTAAGGATAAATAAGGCTTATGCTGGTGGCTTTGCCTTTTAAGATAAAAAATAGGTTTTGCCCACCTTAAACTTCATATGGAATCAAAAGAGAGCCCACATAGCCCAGATAATTCTAAGCAAAAGGAACAAAGCTGGAGGCATCATGCTACCTGACTTCAAACTATACTACAAGGTGACAGTAATCAAAACAGCATGGTACTGCTACCAAAACACAGATATAGACCAATGGAACAGAACAGAGGCCTCAGAGGCAACGCCACACATCTACAACAATCTGATCTTTGGCAAACCTGACAAAAACAAGCAATAGAGAAAGGATTCCCTGTTTAATAAATGGTGTTGGCAAAACTGGCTAGCCATGTCCAGAAAGCAGAACCCAGACACCTTCCTAACACCTTACACCAAAATTAACTCCAGTTGGATTAAAGACTTAAACATAAAAACTAAAACCATAAAAACCCTAGAAAGAAAACCTAGGCAATACCATTCAGGACATAGGCATAGGCAAGGACTTCATGAGTAAAACACCAAAAGCATTGGCAACAAAAGCCAAAATAGACAAATGGGACCTAATTAAACTCCAGCGCTTCTGTACAGCAAAAGAAACAATCATTAGAGTGAACAGGCAACAAACAGAATGGGAAAAAAATTTTGCAATCTACCCATCTGACAAATGCTAATATCCAGAATCTACAAAGAACTAAAACAGATTTACAAGAAAAAAACAAACCCATTCAAAAGTGGTCAAAGGATGTGAACAGACACTTTTCAAAAGAAGACATTCATGAGGCCAAGAAATGGGAAAAAATACTCATCATCACTGGTCATTAGAGAAATGCAAATCAAAAACGCATTGAGATACCATCTCATGCCAGTTAGATTGGCGATCATTAAAAAATCTGGAGACAACAGGTGCTGGAGAGGATGTGGAGAAATAGGAACACTTTTACCCTGTTGGTGGGAGTGTAAATTAGTTCAACCATTGTGGAAGACAGTGTGGCGATTCCTCAAGGACCTAGAAATAGAAATTCCATTTGACCCAGCAATCTCATTACTGGATATATACCCAAAGGATTATAAATCGTTCTATTATTAAGACACATGCACAAGCATGTTCATTGTGGCACTGTTTACAATAGCAAAAACCTGGAACCAACCCAAATGCCCATCAATGATAGGCTTAACAAGGAACATGTGGCACATATACACCATGGAATACTATGCAGCCATAAAAAACAGTGAACAGTGAGTTCATGTCCTTTGTAGGGACATGGATGAACCTGGAAACCATCATTCTCAGCAAACTGACACAAGAACAGAAAATCAAACACCGCATGTTCTCACTCATAGGCAGGTGTTGAACAATGAGAACACATGGACACAGGGAGGGGAGCATCACAGACTGGGGTCTTTTTGGGAGGACTAGGGGAGGGACAGCGTGGGGTAGGGAGTTGGGGAGGGATAACATGTGGAGAAATGCCAGATATAGGTGATGGGGGGATGGAGGCAGCAAACCACTTTGCCATATATGTACCTATGCAACAATCCTGCATGTTCAGCATATGTAACCCAGAACTTAAAGTGCAATAAAAACATATATATATATATATGTACACGTATATATATACGTGTATATATATACACATATATAGATTTTGCATATATATAGAACATATATATATACACATATATACATACGTATATGTATATATACACATGTACATGTATATATATACACATATATATACATATATATGTGTATATATACAAGTGTGTATATATGTATAGGTTTTGCAACTTAGCAATTAGGATTTTTTTTTTTTTTTTTGAGGAGCAAGGTATATGGCTGGCTTTTAATTGCTCCTTGTTAATTCGTGGGCTAGCTGTAATTTCTCTCCCTTCAGAGGTTACTGTTTTACTTAAATTGGATTTCAAAAGAGCTACAGTGGCTACAAAAAAAGCTTTTACAAATCCTTAAATCTGACTTAAATCTTAGCAAAGAATTACAACTTGGGATGGACGTTGCTTGTAAACAAAGAACACATGAATTTTTACTGTGGGACACCTGCAGAGAGCAGCAGCCAGAGTCCTGGGACACTAGCTGGGCTGGCCCCACCCGGGTGCTCCTCCCTGCTTTACACTTGTGCTGCTCGCTCCCCTGCCCTGGCTGCAGTTGATGGCCTCGTGTGGAGCCTTTTCTCTCCTCCTGCTTTTTTTCCCTTTCACTTGGCCAGGCATCTTCAGCCAAAATGTTTTTTCTTATCTTTTTATAAACATACACCTGATTTCCCTGCTGATTATTATTGGGCAGGCTAAGAGTTTCTTTTGTAATGCTGCTTGCTTAAAACAAACTCCTATAGCTGTAGCGTTTCTTTTGTACTTTTTCCTATTCATTAGCTGCCTCTGTGCATGATTTCTCCCCATTTGTTCCCAGAGCTTTAAGTCCAGCGTGCTCTTTTGTGAGAACCATGGGGCGTGGGAAATAGCAGCTTGAATTACGTTTTATAATGGGCCCTGATACTGTTTCTGTTGTGCTGCTAACTGCTGTCCTATGGTAAATTCCTAGCCTGAAACAATGCCTCCTGAGCTTGCTAATCCCCAGTGGGAACCAATGACTTACTTCTTAACCTGATCGCAGTCCTCTTTACTCTCTGGTCTCAGGAGGTCTGCAGTTTTTCTTTCCTTCTCAGCAATGATCACATTGGTTCATTCCACTTTTGAGCACCTGCTGTGATGGGTATCACGTTGCTGTTCCTCACACTGGGCTTCCTCACGCGGGGCGCCACTTGTGCCCTCAATCATGTCGGGGTCACCAACTGAGATGTGGGGCACCATCTGTGGAAGTCTGACCTGCAGACCCTGACTCAACAAGGAATGAATGGATGCACTTTAACACCATTACAGTGTTTCAAGTGAGCTAGGGATGGCCATCGGCTGCTTTCAGAGGGCAAAATGCAACCAATCCACCCTGTTGATCCACACATTTATTTCCTAGACATTACAATAAAGTTAACACACTTCTGGATAATTGATATGGTTAAGAGAATGGTTATATGACCTATAAAAGCTTTTTGTTTCAGGCCCCAGAGCAAATGTAATTAACAGGTAATTCCCTTTTGATCCTTCCAGAGAGACCACCCAGCACAAAATTAACATAACTAAACAGTTAGAGTGGAGACAAATGGGTGTGGAGGCCTTTTGATCAGTCTATAATCCTCGTCTACGCTAATACTAATGAGGCAGCTGCCTTCAACCTGCCTCAGTAAAACCTTTTGGCCTTCCAAAAGGTTTGAGATTATACAATCTATATCTTTCGCTAAACATTTTCTGTAATATTTTGCCACCCCGCCCCCCGTCCCAGTGAATACCAACAATTTATGTTCCTCTCTAAACTGGTTATTCTAGTAAGCAATTCCTCTAACCTTTTGTCAAGGTTCTTAACTTCTTTTCTTTTCTTTTATTATTGCATTTTAGGTTTTGGGGTACATGTGAAGAACCTGGAAGATTGCTGCATAGGTACACACATCACAGTGTGATTTGCTGCCTTCCTCCCTATCACCTGTATTTGGCATTTCTCCCCATGCTATCTATCCCGAACTCCCCACCCCTCACTATCCCTCCCCTGTTATTCCCCAACAGACCCCAGTGTGTGATGCTCTTCTCCCTGTGTCCATGTGTTCTCATTGTTCAACACCCACCTATGAGTGAGAATATGCAGTGTTTGATTTTCTGCTCTTGTGTCAGTTTGCTGAGAATGATGGTTTCCAGATTCGTCCATTTCCCTACAAAGGACACAAATTCATCATTTTTGATGGCTGTATAATATTCCATGGTGTATATGTGCCACATTTGCCCTATCCAGTCTATCATTGATGGGCATTTG
>NW_016107923.1:154442-157564 GCF_001604975.1 Cebus imitator | reverse complement strand
GTTTGTGTCCTCTCTTATTTTGCTGAGCAGTGGTTTGTAGTTCTCCTTGAAAAGGTCCTTTACGTTCCTTGTTAGTTGTATTCCTAAGTATTTTATTCTCATTGTAGCAATTGTGAATGGCAGTTTGTTCTTGATTTGGCTCTCTTTAAGTCTGTTATTGGTGTATAGGAATGCTTGTGACTTTTGCACATTGATTTTGTATCCTGAGACCGCTGAAGTTGCTTATCAGTTTCAAGAGATTTTGGGCTGAGACAATGGGGTCTTCTAGATATACAATCATGTCATCTTCAAATAGAGACAATTTAACTTCCTCCTTTCCTATTTGAATACCCTTTATTTCTTTTTCTTGCCTGATTGCTCTGGCTAGAACTTCCAGTACTATATTGAATAGGAGTGGTGAGAGAGGGCATCCTTGTATAGTGCCGGATTTCAAAGGGAATGCTTCCAGTTTTTGCCCATTCGGTATGATATTGGCGGTGGGTTTGTTGTAAATAGCTTTTATTATTTTGAGATATGTTCCGTCAATACCTAGTTTATTGAAGGTTTTTAGCACAAAGGGCTGTTGAATTTTTTCAAAGGCCTTCTCTGCATCAATTGAGATAATTATGTGGTTTTTGTCTTTGGTTCTGTTTATGTGGTGAATTATGTTTATAGACTTCTTTACATTGAACCCGCCTTGCATCGCCGGGATGAAGCCTACTTGATCATGGTGGATAAGCTTTTTGATGTGCTGTTGCAATTGGCTTGCCAGTGTTTTATTGAAGATTTTTGCACTATGTTCATCATGGATATTGGCCTGAAGTTTTCTTTTGTTTTTGAGTCTCTGCCAGGTTTTAGTATCAGGATGATGTTTGTCTCATAAAATGATTTGGGATGGATTCCCTCTTTTTTGGATTGTTTGGAATAATTTCAGAAGGAGTGGTACCATCTCCACTTTGTACATCTGATATAATTCGGCTGTGAACCCATCTGGACTTGGGGTTTCTTTGAGTGGTGGGCTCTTAATTGCTGCCTTGACTTCAGACCTTGTTATTGGTCTATTCAGGGTTTCAACTTCTTCCTGGTTTAAGGTTGGGAGGATGCAAGTGTTTAGGAATTTAACCATTTCTTCCAGGTTTACTAGTTTATGTGCATAGAGTTGTTTGTAATAATCTCTGATGATGGCTTGAATTTCTGTGGAATCTGTGGTGATATCCTCTTTATCGTTTTTTATGGCATCAATTTGGTTATTCTCTCTTTTCTTTTTTATTAATCTGGCTAGTGGTCTGTCTATTTCGTTGATCTTTTTCAAAAACCATCTCCTGGATTTATTGATTTTTTGAAGGTTTTTTTTGTGTCTCTATCTCCTTCAGTTCTGCTCTGATCTTAGTTATTTCTTGTCTTCTGCTAGGTTTTGAGTTTTTTTGGTCTTGCTCCTCTAGTTCTTTCAATTTGGATGATAGCGTGTCGATTTTAGATCTCTCCTTGCTTCTCATATGGGCATTTATTGCTATATAGTTTCCTCTAGAGACTGCTTTAAATGTGTCCCAGAGATTCTGGTATGTTGTGTCTTCATTCTCATTGGTTTTGAAGAACATCTTTATTTCTGCCTTTATTTCATTGTTTATCTAGTCAACATTCAAGTGCCAGTTGTTCAGTTTCCATGAAGCTGTGTGGTTCTGAGCTAATTTCTGAATTCTGAGTTCTTACTTGATTGCACTGTGGTCTGAGAGACTGTTTGTTATGATTTCCATTCTTTTGCATTTGCTCAGCAGTTATTTACTTCCAATTATGTGGTCAATTTTAGACTAGGCGAGAGGTGGTGCTTAGAAAAATGTATATTCTGTGGATTTGGGGTGGAGAGTTCTGTAAATGTGTATTAGGCTTGCTTGGTCCAGGTCTGAGCTCAAGTCCTGGATATCCTTGTTAATTTTCTGTCTCATTGATCTGTCTACTATTGACAATAGAGTGTTAAAGTCTCCCACTATTATTATGTGGGAGCCTAAGTCTCTTTGTAAGTCATTAAGAACGTGCCTTATGTATCTGGGTGCTCCTGCATTGTGTGTGTACATATTTAGAATCGTTAGCTCTTCTTGTTGCATTGATCCTTTTACCATTATGTAATGTGCTTCTTTGTCTCTTTTGATATTTGTTGCTTTAAAGTCTATTTTATCAGAGATGAGAATTGCAACTCCTGCTTTTTTTGCTCTCCATTTGCTTGGTAAATCTTCCTCCATCCCTTTATTTTTAGCCTTTGTGTATCCTTGCATGTGAGGTGGATTTCCTGGATACAGCACGCCGATGGGTTTTGGCTTTTTATCCAATTTGCAAATCTGTGTCTTTTGATTGGGGCGATTAGCCCATTTACATTTAGAGTTAATATTGTTATGTGTGAATTTGATCCTGCCATTTTGATACTAGCTGGCTGTTTTGCCCATTAGTTGATGCAGTTTCTTCATTGTGTTGATGCTCTTTACCATTTAGTATGTTTTTGGAGTGGCTGGTACTGGTTGTTCCTTTCTATGTTTAGTGCCTCTTTCAGGAGCTCTTGTAAAGCAGGCCTGGTGGTGATGAAATCTCTGAGTACTTGCACATTCACAAAGGATTTTATTTTTCCTTCACTTATGAAGCTTAATTTGGCTGGATATTTGATTCTGGGTTGAAGGTTCTTTTCTTTAAGGATATTGAATATTGGCACCCACTCTCTTCTGGCTTGTAGGGTTTCTGCTGAGACATCTGTTGTGAGTCTGATGCACTTCTCTTTGTGTGTAACCCAACCTTTCTCTCTGGCTGCCCTTAGCATTTTCTCCTTCATTTCAACCCTGGTGAATCTGATGATTATGTGCCTTTGGGTTGCCCTTCTTGAAGAATATCTTTGTGGTGTTTTCTGTATTTCCTGGACTTGAGTATTGGCCTGCCTTGCTAGGTTGGGGAAGTTTTCCTGGATAATATCCTGAAGAGTATTTTCCAGCTTCGATTCATTCTCTTCGTCACATTCAGGTACACCAATTAAACGTAGATTAGGTCTTTTCACATAGTCCCATATTTCTTGGAGACTTTGTTCATTCCTTTTTACCCTTTATTCTCTAATCTTGTCTTCTCATTTTATTTCATTGAGTTGATCTTCAACCTCTGATATCCTT
>NW_016107923.1:135639-153232 GCF_001604975.1 Cebus imitator | reverse complement strand
TTGGTTGAACAGTCGACTCTCTCCCAGTTGTTCCAGTCACCTGTTGAAAAGGCATCAAGATCTGTGTGATTTCCTGTGCAGCGACCCACTGCGCTGGCTGAAAAAGCGGCATGGAGATTAGTCGTGCTTTTTTGCCAGGGAATCTCCTGGCCTGGCTCCCTGTTTCAGTCCCCTGTTAAATCAGATGAATGGGCTACTCTGCCTTCCTGGAGCTCCAATCACCAGCTAAAATGGCACCCTGACCTGTTTATTTTGTATGGAGTACTGCCATGCTGGGTCTCTGGCAAAACAGCTGTGCCGGCCAAAACAGCCCTGCTGACCAAACCAGCCATGCTGGCAACCCATGAGGCTCCTCCGCCTGGGAATCTCGTGGTCTGTGGGTAATAAAAATCCGTGTGGAAATGCAGCATCCACTCACCCTTTGTGCTGTCACTGGGAGCTGCCATCCTGAGCTGCTCCTAATCAGCCATCTTGGATCCCTCCTCAGTTCTTAGCTTCTTTGCATTACAACATGCTCCATCAGCTCATCATAGCTTTTTATTATCCATCTTCTGAAACCTACTTCTGTCACTTTGTTGATTTTATCCTCTGTCCAGATCTGCACCCTTGATAAAGAGATGCTGCAATCATTTGGAGGAGAAGAGGCACACTGGCCTTTGGATTTTCAGCATTTTTTCATTGATTCTTTCTGATATTCATTAGTTTGTCTAGTTTCACTCTTTGAGGCTGCTGACCCTTTGAATGGGTTTTTTGTGGAGGCATTTTTTGTTTTTGTTGATGATTATGCTGTTATTTTAAAAATTAAAAAAAAATTTTGTTTTTTTCTTTTAATTTTTAAAAATTAATTAATTTATTTATTTTTATATTTTAATTTCTGGATACAAGTGCAGAACATGCAGGTTTGTTACATAGGTATACACATGCCATGGTGGTTTGCTGCACCCATCAACTCTCATCTACATTAGGTATTTCCCTTGCCCCCCACCCAATGACAGGACTGGGTGTTTGATAATCCTCTCCCTGTGTCCATGTGATTGCATTGATCAACTCCCACTTATGAGTGAGAAACTGAGGTGTTTGGTTTTCTGTTTCTGTGTTATTTGCTGAGAATGATGGTTTCCAGCTTTATCCATGTCTGCAAAGAACATGAACTCATCCTTTTCTATGGCTGCATAGTACTGCATGGTGTATATGTGCTACATTTTTATTATTCAGACTGTCATTGATGGGCATTTGAGTTGGTTCCAAGTCTTTGCTATTGTGAACAGTGCTGCAACAAACATAGGTTTGCATGTGTCTTTATAGTAGAATGATTTATAATGCTTTGGGTATATACCCAGTAATGGGATTGCTGGATCAAATGGTAGCTCTGGTTCTAGATTCTTGAGGAATTGCCACGCTGTCTTGCACAATGGTTGAACTAATTTACAATCCCACCAACAGTGTAAAAGTGTTCCTATTTCTCCACATCCTCTCTAGCATCTGTTGTTTCCTGACTTTTTAGTCATCTCCTAACTAAAGAAGATGAGATACCATCTCATCTTCTAACTGGCGTGAGATGGTGTCTCACTGTGGTTTTGATCTGCATTTCTCCAGTCACCAGTGATGATGACCTTTTTTTTCACGTTTGTTGACCACACAAATGTCTTCTTTTGAGAAGTGTCTCTTCATATCCATTACCCACTTTTTGATGGTGTTGTTTGCCTTTTTCTTGTAAATTTGTTTAAGTTCCTTGTAGATTCTGGATATTAGCCCTTTATCAGATTGATAGATTGCAAAAATTTTCTCCCATTCTGTAGGTTGCCTGTTCACTCTGATAATAGTTTCTTTTGCTTTGCAGAAACTCTTTAGTTTAATTAGATTCCATTTGTCAATTTTGGCTTTTGTTGCCATTGCTTTTGATATTTTAGTCATGACGTCTTTGCTCATACCTAGGTCCTGAATGGCACTGCTTAGGTTTTCTTCTAAGGTTTTTATGGCTTTAGGTCTTATGTTTAAGTCTTTAATCCATCTTGAGTTAATTTTTATATAATGTGTAAGACAGTCGTCCAGTTTCAGTTTTTTGCAGATGGGTAGCCAGTTTTTCCAACATCATTTATTAAATAGGGAATCCTTTTCCTATTGCTTATGTTCCTCAAGTTTATGGAAAATCAAATGTTTGTAGATGTGTGGCATTATTTCTGAGACCTCTGTTCTGTTCCATTGGTCGATATATCTGTTTTGGTACCAGTACCATGCTGTTTTTGTTACTGTGGCCTTGTAATATAATTAGAAGTCAGATAGCATCATGCCTCCAGCTTTTTTTTTTTTCTTATAATTTTCTTGGCTATATGTGCACGTTTTTGGTTGTATATAAAATTCAAAGTAGTTTTTTCTAATTCTGTGAAGAAAGTTAATGGTACTTTGATGGGAATAGCATTGAATCTATAAGTTACTTTGGGCAATATGACCGTTTTCATGATATTGATTCTTCCTGTTCATGAGCATGGAATGTTTTTCCATCTGTTTGTGTCCTCTCTTACTTCTTTGAGCAGTGGTTTGTAGTTCTCCTTGAAGAGGTCCTTCGCATCTTTTGTAAGTTGTATTCCTAGGTATTGATTGCTCTTTGTAGCAATTGTGAACGGGAGTTCATTCATGATTTGGCTCTCTGCTTGTCTGTTGTTGGTGTATAGGAATGTTTGTGATTTTCGCACATTGATTTTGTAACCTGAGACTTTGCCAAACTTGCTTATCAGCTTAAGGAGATTTGGAGCTGAGATGATGGTGTTTTCTAAATATACAATCATGTCATCTGCAAACAGAGACAATTTGACTTCCTCTTTTCCTATTTGAGTTCCCTTTATTACTTTCTTTTGCCTCATTGCCCTGGTCAGAGAGGACATTCTTGTCTTGTGCCAGTTTTCAAAGGGAAAGTTTCCAGCTTTTGCCTATTCAGTATGATATTGGGTATAGGTTTGTTATAAATAGCTCTTACAGCTAGTGCTCAACTTACGACCACGATTGGTTCTGACAGACTGGTCGTATCACGATTTGGTCGTAAGTTGAGTAGGCTATATGCACGCAGAGATGGTAGTGCTGCCAGAAGCTGGTCCGCACTGTCGTACGCCCACCTGGGCAACGTTTGCGCTGCCGGACGCGGAGCAGTCATGGCTAGCGATTGTGGTCATAAAGTCGAATGGTCGTAAGTTGCATAGGTCGTAAGTCGATCAATACCTGTATTATTTTGAGAATGGCTTCATCAATACCTAGTTTATTGGGAGTTTTTAGCATAAAAGGGTGTTGAATTTTATTGAAGGCCTTTTCTGCATCTATTGAGATAATCATGTGGTTTTTGTCATTGGTTCTGTTTATGTGGTGAATTTTGTTTATTGATTTGTGTATGATGAACCAGCCTTGTATCACAGGGATGAAGCTGACTTGATGGTGGTGGATAAGCTTTTTGATGTACTGCTGGATTTGGTTTGCCAGCATTTTATTAAGAATTTTTGCATCAATGTTCATCAGGGATATTGGCCTGAAATTGTTGGGAAGAGGTCTTGACATGTGTATGATGGAGTATATGTTGTTTGCTGAGAGGTGATGCCAAGAAATACTGAGCCATCCTCAGGCAGGGAACTGCTAGAATAAGCAAGCAGTATGTACCAGTCATGCATTAGTTAAACCAGCTCCCAAAGCACAAGATATTTGACCTTGTCCCCATTGCTGACTCACAAACAGTGCTTTCTAGCCTATTTCTATTTTAGTAGTGAACAGGCACTATCTGCCTGTTTAGTCTATATTTATGAAAAAACACTGAGCACCTGCTTATTAAAAATAATCACTTGTTCACAAAGAATAAATACATGGGTCAGAGTCTACTCTGGATTGTCAGCTGGCAAATGCTGTCAGACTCCTGGCATCCCACTTGGATCCCACTTTTGCACTCTATCTTTGTTTCTGTTTCTTCATTCCTTCACCACCACCTGGGTTGGGATCTCTATGACTGAGCTGGTCTTGGCATGAAATTTTCTTTTATAGTTGTGTCTCTGCCAGGTTTTGATATCAGAATAATACTGGCCTCATAAAATGAGTTAGTAAGGAGCCCCTCTTTTTCTATTGTTTGGAATAGTTTCAGAAGGAATAGTACCAGCTCTTCTTTGTACTTCTGTTAGAATTCGGGTGTGAATCTGTTTGGTCCTGGGCTTCTTTTGGTTGGTAGGGTATTTATTACTGCCTCAATTTCAGAACTTGTTATTGGTCGATTAAGGGATTTGACTTCCTCCTGGTTTAGTCTTGGGGGGATGTATGTGTCCAGGAATTTATCCATTTCTTTTAGGTTTTCTAGTTCATTGGTATAGAGGTGTTTATATTATTCTCCGGTGGTAGTTTGTATTTCTGTGCAATCAATGATGATATCCCCTTTATTATTTTTTATTGTGTCTATTTGATTCTTCTCTCTCTCTTTTTTTTATTAGTCTGACTAGCAGTCTATTTTGTCAATCTCTTTTAAAAACCAGCTCCTGAATTCATTGATTTTTTGAAGTGTTTTTCATGCCTCTATCTCCTTCAGTTCTGCTCTGATCTTAGTTCTTTTTTGTCTTCTGCTAGCTTTTGAATTTGTTTACTCTTGCTTCTCTGGTTCTTTTAACTCTGATGTTTAGGTGTTGATTTTAGATCTTTCCCACTTTCTTCTGTGGACATTTAGTGCTATAAATTTCCCTCTAAACACTGGTTTAGCTGTGTCCCCAACGATTCTGGTACATTGTGTCTTTGTTCTCATTGGTTTCAAATAACTTATTTATTTATGCCTTAATTTCATCATTTATCCAGTAGTCACTCAGGAAGAGGTTGTTCAGTTTCCATGTAGTCATGTGGTTTTGAGTGAGTTTCTTAATCCTGATATCTAATTTGATTGTACTGTGGTCAGAGACTGTTATGATTTCCATTCTTTTGCATTTGCTGAGGAGTGTTTCAATTATATGGTCAATTTTAGAATAAGTGTGATGTGCTAAGAACAATGTACATTCTGTTGATTTGTGGTGGAGAGTTCTGTAGATGTCCATTGCATCTACTTGGCCCAGAGCTGAGTTCACGTTCTCAATATCCTTGTTAATTTCCTGTTTCATTGATCAGTCTAATATTGATAGTGGGATGTTAAAGTCTCCCACTATTATTGTGTGGGAGTCTAAGTCTGTTTGTAGGTCGGTAAGAACTTGATTTATAAATCTGGGTGCTCCTGTATTGGGTGTATATAAATTTAGGGTAGTAAGCTCTTCTTGTTGTACTGATCCTTTTACCATTATGTAATGCCCTTCTTTATCTCTTTTGATCTTCGTTGGTTTAAGGTCTGTGTTAGCATTTTACCAGAGACTAGGCTTGCAACCTCTGCTTTTTCTTTTTTTTTTTTTTTCTTTCCATTTGCTTGGTAAATATTCCTCCATCCCTTTATTTTGAGGCTACATGTGTCTTTGCAAGTGAGATGGGTTTCCTGAATACAGCACTATGATGGGTCTTGACTCTTTATTCAACTTGCCAGCCTGTGTCTTTTAATTGAGGCATTTAGCCCATTTACATTTAAAGTTTATGTCATTATGTGTGAGTTTGATCCTTTCATTATGATGCTAGCTGTTTATTTTGCCAGTTAGTTGATGCAGTTTTTTCATAGAAACAATCCCCTTTACAATTGGGTATGCTTTTGCAGTGGCTGGTTCCAGTTTTTCCTTTCAATATTTGGTGCTTCCTTCAGAAACTCTTTTATGGAATTCCTGTTGGTGATGAAATTTCTCAGTATTTGCTTGTCTGTAAAGATTTTATTTCTCATTCACTTATGAAGTTTTGTTTGGCTGAATATGAAATTCTCATTTGAAAATTCTTTTCTTTAAGAATTTTGAATATTTGCCCTCACTCTCTTCTGGCTTGTAGGGTTGCTGCAGAGAGATCTGCTGTTAGTCTGATGAGCTTCCCTTTGTGGGTAGCCTGACCTTTCTCTCTGGGTGCCTGTAACATTTTTTCCTTCATTTCAAGCTTGGTGAATCTGATGATTATGTGTCTTGGGGTTGCTCTTCTTGAGGAGTATTTTTGTGGTGTTCTCTGTATTTCCTGAATTTGAATGCTGGCCTGTTTTGCTGGGTTTTGGAAGTTCTAGGTAGCATCCTAAAGAGTGTTTTCCAACTTGGTTCGATTCCCCTCATCACTTTCAGGTATACCAATCAAACGTAGGTTTGGTCTTTTTACATAGTCCCATATTTCTGGAGGATTTGTTCATTTATTTTCATTCTTTTTTCTCTAATCTTGTCTTCATGCTTTATTTCATTAAGTTGATCTTCAATCTGATATCCTTTCTTCTGCTTGATTGATTTGGCTGTTGATACTTGTTTATACTTCACGAAGTTCTCGTGCTGTGTTTTTCAGCTTCATCAGGTCATTTATGTTCTTCTCTAAACTGGTTATTCTAGTTTGTAATCCTCTAACCTTTTATCAATGTTCTTAGCTTCCTTGCATTGGGTTAGAATATGCTCCTTTAGCTCAAAAGGGTTTGTTATTACCCACCTTCTGACACCTACTTCTGTCAATTCGTCAAGCTCATTCTCCATCTAGTTTTGTTCTCGTGCTGGTGAGGAGTCATGATCCTTTGGAGGAGAAGGGGGTTTCTGTTTTTTGGAATTTTCAAACTTTTTACAGTGGTTTTTCCTCATTTTCCTGGATTTATCTATCTTTGGTCTTTGATGCTTGTGACCTTCGGGTGGCGTTTCTGTGTGGACATCTTTTTTGTTGATGTTGATGCTAATTCCTTTCTGTTTGTTAGTTTTCCTTCTAACTCTCAGGCTCCTATGCTACAGGTCTGCTGGTATTTGCTGGAGGCCCCCCCCAGACCCTCTTTGTCGGGGTATCCCCAGTGGAGGCTGCAGAACAGAAAACATTGCTTCCTGTGCCTTTCTCTGGAAGGTTCACCTTAGAGGGGCACCTGCTATATGCCAGCTCTAGCCCTCCTGTATGAGGTGTCTGTCTACCCCTGCTGGGAGATCTCTCCCGTTCAGGAGGCACGGGGTTAGGGAACCACTTGAGGAGGCAGTCTGTTTCTTAGCAGAGTTCAAGCACTGTGCTGTGAAATCCACTGCTCTCTTCAGAGCTGGCAGGCAGGAACATTTAAGTTGGCTGAAGCTGTGCTCACAACCGCCCCTTCCCCCAGGGTCTCTGTCCCAGGGAAATGGAAATTTTATCTTTAAACACCTGACTGGGGCTGCTGCTTTACTTTCAGAGATGCTCTGCACAGAGAGAAGGAATCTAGACAGGCAGTCTGGCTACAGTGGCTTTGCCAAGCTCCTGGGGGCTCTGTCCAGTTCAAACTTCCAGGCACATTTGTTTGCACTGTGAGGGGAAAACCACCTACTCAAGCCTCAGTAACAGCAGATACCCCTACCCCCACCAAGAGTGAGTGTCCCAGGTTGACTTCAGACTGTTGTGCTGGCAATGAGAATTTCAAACAGTGGATCTTAGCTTGCTGGGCTCCATGTGAGTGACATTGCTGAGCTAGACCACTTGGCTCCCTGGCTTCAGCCCCTTTTCCGGGGGAGTTAACGGTTTTGTCTCATTGGCATTCCAGGTGCCACTGGGATATGACGAAATAATACTTCTGCACCTAGCTTGGTATCTGCCCAAATGGCTGCCCAATTTTGTGCCTGAAACCCAGGGCCCTGGTGGTGTAGGCACCTGAGGGAATTCCCTGGTCTGCGGGTTGTGAAGACTGTGAGAAATGCATAGTATCTGGACCAGAAAGCCCCGTTCCTCATGGCACAGTCCTTCACAGCTTCCATTGGCTAGGGGAGGGAGTTCCCCAACCCCTTGTGCTTCCCGTGTGAGGTGATCCCCCACCCTGCATCAGCTAGGCCTTTCTGCACTGCACCCACTGTCTAATCAGTCTCAATGAGATAAGCAAGCTACCTCAGTTGGAAATGCAGGAATCACCTACCTTTTGTGTTGATATCACTGGGAGCTGCAGAATGGTATTGTTCCTATTCATCTATCTTCTTTTTTTTTTTTTTTCTTTCAATAGTCAGGTCCCTCTTCTTTAGGGCTGCTGCAGTTTGCTGGGGATTCACTTCAGGCCCTATTCATCTGATTAGCTCCTGTGCTTGGAGATGTCACTCAAGGAGGCTGGAGAGCAGCAAATATGAGTGCCTCCTTCTTCTTCTGGGAGCTATGACCTTGAGGGGCACCAACCTGATGCCAGTAGGATTACTGCTGTATAGGGTGTCTGACAACCCCTGTTGGAGGGTCTCACCCAATGTTTGGCAGGGGGAGCAGGACCCATTTAACAAAGCACTTTGTCCCTTGGTAGAGAGGGTGTGTTTTGCTGGAGGAAACCCATTGTCTGGACTTCCCAGATTCCTCAGAACTACCAGGAGCAGAGGCTAAGTCTGCTGGTCTGCAGAGGCTGTGGCCACCCCTCCCCCTAGGGGCTCAGGCCAAGAGAGATCTGAATTATGTCCCTGAGCCTCTGGGGCTGGAGTTACTGGAGATCCTACAGGGAAGCCCCACCCACTGAAGAAGGATGGGTCAGGGTTAGCCCTGAAGAGGCACTCTGGATGCAGACTGCAACAGCTGGTGTGTCAGGCCATGGGAACAAATCTTGGGACTAAGCTGTCCAGACTCTCTGGCTCCAGGTGAAAAGTGCAGCCTGGAGCTATCAAATGGGTGCCTCCTTTCCCCCACCCAGTGAGCTTAGTGTGTTAGGCAGTTGTGAGTACCAGTATTGACTGCTGACACTCCCCCAAGGAGCTCAAAGGGCTTAGAAAACAAGCAGCCACAGCCGGTGCTGGTTTCCCCTCCCACTGGGAGTTCAGTAGCCTTAATCGGATTCAAGCTTAGAGGCTGTAAGTATCTATACATTTCCAGGTTGATATGCTAGGCTCTGGTGGCATGAGTTTAGAAGTGGGATCTTCCTATCTATGGGTTGGACAGTTCCATGGAAAAAGCACAGTTTCCCCAGTTGCATAGCATGCTCACTCACCACCTCCCGTGGCTGGCAGGAGGGGGTTCCCCTTCCTCATGTGGTGATAAGGTGGTTCACCACACCACACTGCTCTTTCCTCTCTCTGTGGGTCATGCCAGCCTTCTAGTCAATTTTGATGATACAATCTGTATATTTTGGCTGCCTGTGAAGGCTTCATATGCTTATTATGGTATTTTTTATGGGAGCCTCTGAGTGCCTTCACTTCTAGTAGGCCATCTTGGACCCAAACCTCTAAATGAATTTGTTATGTTAAGGTATATTTTTTCTATCTTGAGTTTTTTGAGTGTTTTAAAAATCATGGATGGATGTTGCATGATCAATAATCTTTCTAATGTATTGTTGAATTTGGGTTGCTAATGTTTCGTTGAGGCTTTTTACATCAATATTTTTCAGTGATATTGGCCTGTAGTTTTTGATGTGTCTTTGTCTGTTTTTGGCATCAGAATAATACTGGCCTCATAGAATGAGTTGAGAGGTATTTCCTTCTCTTCCATTTTGTTTTTTTGGAATAGTGTGAGAAGTATTTGTATAATATTAGTTCTTTGTTAAATGTTTGGTAGAGCTCAGCAGTGAAGCCATAAGGTCTTAGGCTTTTCTTTACTGGGAGACATTTTATTATGGCTTTGATCTTGTTACTTGTTATTGATCTGTTCAGATTACAGATTTCTTCCCTGTTCGATCTTGGTGCATCGTATATATCCCCGAAATTTTTCCATGTCTTCAACATTTTCCAATTTGTTGGCATATTTTTGCTCATAGTAGCCACTAATAATGATTTGAATTTCTGCCATATCAACTGTAATGTCTCTTCTTTAATTTCTAATTTGTTTATGTGGATCTTCTGAATTTCTTCTTATTTAGTCTGGCTAAAGATTTTTCAATTTTGTGTAGCTTTTAAAAAACACAACTCTTTATTCTGTTGATTTTTTTGTATTTTTAATCTCAATATCATTTATATCTGCTCTGATCTTTATTATTCCTTTTTGTTTCTTGTTATTAATCTCTAGTTTTATTCTTTTGTGGTCAAAGAAGATGCTTGATGCTATTTCCATTTTTTGAATGTTTAAAGATTTGTGTGACCTTACATTATGGTCTATCCTTGAGAATGATTCATATGCTGAGGAAAAGAATTCATATTCTGAAGCTCCTGGATAAAATGTTCTGTAAGCATTCATTAGATCCATTTGGTCTACGGTACAGATTCATCTGAAGTTTTTTGTTGATTTTCTGTCTGGAAGATCTGTCTAATGCTGAAAGTGCATTGTAAATCTGCTGCTCTTATTTTATTAGGGTCTAGCTCTCTCTTTAGCTCTATTAATATTTCTGTTATATATCTAGGTGCTCCCGTATTCAGCATATGTATATTTAAAATTGTTATATATCATTGCTGGATTGACCCCCTTATCATTATAAAATGACCTTCTTTGTTTCTTCTTATAGTTTGTGTCTTGAAACCTATTTTATCTGATGTAAGCATAGTGAATTCTGCCTTTGTTTTGTTTCCATTTTCATGAAATATCTTTTTTCATCCCTTTATTTTTGGTCTATGTGTGTTTTTATAGGTGGAGTTTGTTTCTTGTGGGCAACAGGTCAATGGGTCTTGTTTTTTCTCATCCATTCATCTAGTCTATGTCTTTCGATGGGAGAGCTTAGTCCATTTACATTTAATGTTATTACTATTACTAATAAATAAGCAACTACTTCTGCCATTTTGTTATTTATTTTCCTGTTGTTTGGTGCTCTTCTCTTCTTTCTTTCTTTCATCCCTGTCTTCTGAAGTGAAAATGATTTCGTCTGCTGATATCATTTATTCTCTCGGTTTTAATTTTTTTGTCTATATCACATGTTTTTTGGTTTGAGGTTACCATGAGGTTTGCAAATACTATCTTATAACCCATTATTTTAACTTGATAACAACAACCAATCAAAAAGAAAACTAATAAAAACTCACCTTGACTTAATTCCCCAACTTTTTTTTGTTTCTATCTATTTCTTATTGTACTGATTATGCCTTGAGAAGTTATTGTAGTTATTATTTTTAATTGGTTCATTGTTTAGTCTTTCTACTTAGGATAAGAGTAATTTATGCACCACAGTTACAGTGTTATAATAGTCTCTGTTTTTCTATGTGCTTACTATTACTGAGAAAATTTGTACCTTCTGGTGATTGTTTTTTTCTCATTAATGTTCTTTCTTTCTGATTGAAATATTCCCTTTAGCATTTCCTGTAAGATGGATCTGGTATTAATGAAATGCCTCAGCTTTTATTTGTCTGGGAAAGTCTTTATTTCTTTTTTACGCTTTAAGAATATTTTTACCAGATACACTAATATAGGATAAAAGGTTTTTTTTCCTTTAGCACTTTAAATATATTATGCCTCTCTCTCCTGGCCTGTAAAGTTTCTGCTTAAAAGCCTGCTGCCAGATGTATTGGAGTGCCATTGCGTTATTTGTTTCTTTTCTCTTGCTGCCTTTAGAATCCTTTCTTTACCCTTGACCTTTTAGAGTTTCATTGTTAAATTCCTTGAGGTAGTCTTCTTTGGATTAAATCTGCTTGGTGTTCTATAAGCTTCTAGTACTTGGATATTGATATATTTCTGTAGGTTCAGGAGGTTCTCTGTTATTATCCCTTTAAATAAATTTTCTATCCCTGTCTCTTTCTCTACCTCCTCTTGAAGGTCAACAACTCTTAGACTTGCCCCTTTGAGACTATTTTCTAGATCCTGTAGGTCTGCCTTATTGTTTTTTTATGCTTTTTTTTCTTTTGTGTCTTTTGACTGTGTATATTCAAACAGTCTGTATTCAGGCTCACTAATTCTTACTTCTGTTTGATCCATTCTGCTCTTAAAGGACTCACATGCATTCTTCAGTATGTCAGTTGCATTTTTCAGCTCGAGTATTTCTGCTTGATTATTTTTAATTATTTCACTCTCTTTGTTAAACTTTTTCTGATAAAATTATGAATTCCTTCTCTGCATTATCTTGAATTTTTTTGATATTTTGAATTCTCTATCTGAAAGGTCTCATATCTCTGTTTCCCCAGGACTGGTCCCTGGTGGCTTATTTAGTTCATTTGGTGAAGCCATGTTTTCCTGGATAGTGTTGATGCGAGTAGATGTTCTTCCATGTCTGGGCATTGAAGAGTTAGGTATTGATTGTAGTCTTTCCTGTCTGGGCTTATTTGTAGCCATTCTTCTTGGGAACGTTTTCCAGATATTTTAAAAGAGTTCAGTGTGGTGATCTAAGCTGTTTTATTTATTTATTTATTGAGATGAAGTTTCGCTCTCATTACCCAAGCTGAAGTGCAGTGGCATGATCTCGCCTAACTGCAATCTCCACCTCCCAGGTTCAAGCAATTCTCCTGCCTCAGGCTCCCAAGTAGTTGGGATTACAGGCACCTGCCACCACGCCCAGCTAATTTTTGTATTTTAGTAGAGATGGGATTTCACCGTGTTGGTGAGGCTGGTCTCAAACTCCTGACCTCAGGTGATCCACCTGCCTCAGTCTCCCAAAGTGCTGGAATTATAAGCACAAGCCACCACGCCTGGTTGGTCTAAGCCATTTCTTCTTTAGGAGGCACTCAAAGTTCAGTAACACTGTGGTTCATGCAGACTTGTAGAAGTACCACCTTGATGGTCTTGAACATAATCCAGGATAATTTTCTGGATGACCAGGCAAAGACTCTTGTTTTCTTCCATCACTTTCTCCCAACTTTAGTATCTTTCTCTGTTCTTAACTATTAAGCTGGAAGTTGAGTGACACAATCATCCCTGTGGCCACCACCACTATGCCTGCACTGGTTAGACCTGAAGCTAGCACAGCACTGGGTCTCACCCAAGGCCTGCTGTAACCACTCCCTGTCTACTGCCTATATTTGCTTAAGACCTTGGGGCTCTACTATAGGCAGGTGGCAAAGCTAGCCTGGCTTTTGTTCTTCTTTTTAGGGTGGTGAGGTCACTCAGGCCCTGGTTGCATTCAGAAATGTCATCCAGTACTCAGGGACTAGAGTAAAATATCTTAGAAGTCTACCTGATATTCTACTGTATTGCAGCTGAGTTGGCACTCAAACCACATGACACAGTTTTTCTCACTCTTCCCTCCCCTTTCCAAAGGCAGAGAGCCTCGCCTCATAGTCACTATCACCCCGACCATGACGAGTGCTGCTAGACTACCACTGATGTTTTCTTGAGACCCAGAGTCTCTGAAGTCACCTTTCAGTGAATGCTGCCTGGCCTGGGATTTATCTTTCAGGGTCAATGGGCTCCCCTCTGGCTTAGGGCAGTTCCAGAAATGTCATCCAAGAGTCAAGTCCTAGGATTGAAGACCCCAAGAGCCCACATGGTGCTCTACCCCACTGTGGTGGTGTTGGCACCTAATGCCCAGATGCAGTTGCCTTTACTTTTCCCTCTGCTTTTCTCAAGCAGAAGAAGAATTGTCCCATAGCCACCACAGCTGGTAATGTGACTAGTCTCACCTGAAGCTAGCAGTCTCAGAGTCTCACCAAAGCCTCTGATGTAGTACCTTTGTATCACTGCTGGTTATTCAGTGCCCAAGGGCTCTTCCATTAGCAGATGATAACTTCTGGAAGGACTGGGTTCTTTCCTTGAATGCAGCAGGTTTTCTTCTGGTCCAGGGTGTGTCTAAAAATGTCATCTGGAAGCTAGGGGCTGGAATGGAGCCCTTATGACTCTCACTGGTGCCCTATCCTGCTGTGACTAAGGTGGTATCCAAGATGCAAGACAAAGTCATTCCCACTCTTTTCTCTACTCTCATGAAACAGAGGGAAGTGTCTTTATTGGAGCCATGAGCTGCACTACTCATAGTTAGAAGAATGGTGATGTTAACAGTCCCTTAGCCACCCTGGGTGGTGTCTCAGTAGTTTATGCGCCCCCCAAGACTATTGGCTTTAAGTCCAGTTCAGCACCAGGACTTTTCTGAGACTTGCAGTCCTTGTTGCCTAGAGTGCTTTTCAAGTTTATGTAGAGCCCCAGAACATTTTAGCCCATGGTGACAACTCTTGCTGAATCTCAGGTTCTGACCACTGGGTTGGGTCATTTCCTTCTGGCTAGGGCTGGATTATACTGCCTCTGTGGGTGGGTGTCATTGAGTTCAGCCAGGTTTTGCTTTTAGCTGTATCAAGGCATCACTGATTTTAATGCAACATCTCACTATTCCTGCTCTCTCCCTCCCTTCTCTGTCATGCAGCCATTGCAGTAGTATGGAGGAAGAGTCCTGTGGGGATTCAAGACTGTCTTTTTTACTTTCTTCAGTGCCTTTTTCAGTGATATGAAGTTAAAAGCAGGTACTATCAGGGCTCATCTGATTTTGGTTCTTATGAAAGTGCTTTTTTTGTGCAGATAGTTGTTACATTAGTGCCTTTGCAGTGGAGATGATTGGTGAAGCCATGTACTTGGCCACCTTGCTGTGCCTCTCTCTCTTTTGGCCTTTTAAAATTGAGACATAAAGTTGTGTATGTTTATGGGGAACAATGTAACATTTTAATATATGTATGAATTGTGGAATCATTAAATGGAGCTAATTAAAATATGTATCACCTCCATAGTTATCATGCTTGGTGTTGAGAATATTTAAAATCTACTCTCTTAGCAATTTGCAAGTATACAATACATTATTATTAACTATAGTCACCATGTTTTACAATAGAACTCCAGAATTTATTTCTCTTGTATATTAGTTGGTCCTCACGCTGCTAATAAAGATATAACTGAGACTGGGTAACTTATAAAGAAAAAGAGGCTTAACAGACTCATAGTTCCTTAAGGCTGGGGAGGCCTCACAATCATGGCAGATGGACACAGGCCAATGGAACAGAAGAGAGAGTCCAGAAATAAATGTGCACATTTACAATTAACTGATTTTTGACAAAGGTACTAAGAACACACAATGGAGAAAAGAACAATTTCTTAAAAAAAATGGTGTTGCAAAAACTGGATATCCACATACATAAGGATGAAATTGGACTCATGCCATGCTTCATATACAAAAATCAACTGAAAATGAATTAAAGACTTAAATGTAAGACCTGAAACTGTAGAACTACTAGTAGACTCATACTTCTGGATGTAATGTTTGATCCTTCTAATATGCTACACTATCCTGCTCTAAATTGTTCTATAACTCCCCATTGCCTTCAAAATAAGATGACTTACAATGCCCTTGAAGACTTGGCTCTGTTTACCTCTATGGCCTCAGCTGCCATCACTACCTTCTTCATGTCCTCTAACCCAAACATTCTTAAACTACTTGCAGGCTGCAAGAGTCTTGCTCCTTTTCATACTCTGTTGCTTTTGCATACTCTTGCCTCAGCCTGGAATGTCTTAATAATCACATTGCTACTTCCTATTTGTACTTCAATATTCAATGGAGATCTGATATTCTCTCACCCTCTTTGCCCAGGTCCGATTACCCAGAGGCTGTAGGCTGGTCTACCTAACCTCCAAATGGTCTTAATTCTGGATAAATCTTATGGTATGACTAATTTCTTATACCTCTCTCTTCCCAGTAAATTGTATGGGTACTTTTTTCCTAAGAAACTAAAAGGGATCCGAGTATGCTACCCCAAAACATGCCACTTTGGCATAAGAATTATTTTGATCTGAAAGCAATGGAGAAACACCGGACAGGAAAATATTTCTACTTCCACTTTGTTTTTGTGCTTAAAGGCAGAACGAAAATTTTCCTTTGTGAAGGTATTCCTCTCTCCCCTCTCACATACCAGGAAGGGGAGAATACCACTTAATCACTGAATATAACTCTTACTAGATTCTTCTTACTGAAAATCAAACTGACTTGAGTTTGCATAACAAAACTTACTAAATAGCCTTTAAGTTCCAGTAGTTTCTTTCATATATTTACCTTCCCACAAATTACCACCTAGAAGCCCCAAACTCCTTTTCCTTTGTCTTATCACCTCAACAACTCATTGCTTTTCTTAAAATGGAATGTATTTTCTCAGGCCTAACCATTTCTTTGGTGATTTCTTCTTTTCTGTAAAGCACCTCCCACTGTCAAACAGAAAAAATATGCACATCAAATAAAATTTACAAGCCTTTTTTTCCATTAATCTCTGTTTCATCAATTTAACTTGCAGGAACTCAGGTACTAAACCTAAGAAGGAAGAGGAAAAAGTTTTTTCTTTCCCTACAAAACTTTATGAGTAAACTAGTAGCAGATATATGTAACATCTATGGAAGGTAAAAGCTTCTCTTTTATTATGGTTTATATGGTGTTGAGATGGCCCAAACTTCTCCAACAACTGATGTTCAAAGTATGGGTAAGGGTGATTTTGATATACATAATTCCCATTTTTTAGAGAATTGGGTCTACAGAATCAAGATGGAGGAAGTCATTTTTGTTTTCACTATTATCTACTAATTATGTAATTATTTGCAAATTCCTATAAGCTATTATATTTCTTATCCTCTGAACAAGTGGAAAAAATAATCATACTCAAAGAAAAAACACAATTCATTGGCTACAATTCAGTAACACATTGGGTTAACATACCCTAAACCTTTGTCACTAGCCTTGTTAAAAATTAGAATTTATATTTGGCAGACCTATGAATATGGGCCTGAGACCATATTCCATGTCTACATTAATGGAATTATCTCCTAATCATGCCAATACTTAAAAAGACTTCTCTCTCTCTTCTTGCAACCCTGAGAAATACAATTGTAAGGAACTGGAAGGATTAATCAGAGGAAATCGTTCATCCATATCAATCAAGAGATGTCATCTATAAAAAAGTGTCCTGAAGAAAAAGATGGAATGCCACCACAGTGGGAACAGACTTACATACATGTTTTTTTGATCACTCATACTACTATTAAGGTGAAAGATGAACTCAACTAGATTTATGCTTTTAATGTGAAGACAGTATCTCAAAAATAGCAGAGACTCACACAAAGGACTTTGAAACTTAAATTTTGTAGAATACCTGACAATGGTAATTAACTTACCTGAAAAAGAGTTATTCTAATGAGCTTACTCAAATAGAAAGCTTTGACGTCATATTCAGATTTTGGAATTTTAAAATTTATTCTTTTGTAGTTCTGATAATTGCTTTTCTTTGTAGTTTGCTATGGACTTGATGGCTATTTAATGATTGCAAATAGCATACAGAAACCTAGATAGGGCAATGGCAATAATTTAAAAAACTGTAATGTTAATATAGACTGTTAATAAAAGGGAAAACTATGGATGCAAAATGATCAAGCTTTCAAATTATAAGGGTAAGATGATCAAGTTTTGTCTAATCAAGAGGAAGAAGGCCAATCTCTTTCCACTCTCCTTTTTTCAGTGTGTCTCCTTGACATAATAAACCTAATAACGTGCCCAGCCTTTGAATTTACAATGTAAGTTCATGGACCTTCTGACTCTTGAAACTGTAAGTACATATCTCCAAAATGAACTCTCTAACAAGATATACAGAGACAGTCATCAGGGTGTATATATATTTGTCTCTTATGGAGAAAATTTTAATTATTTGTATTTTTCTTTTTTCTTTCTTTTTTTTTTTTTTTTTTTTTTTGAGTCGGAGTTTCTCTCTTGTTACCCAGGCTGGAATGCAACGGCACG
>NW_016107923.1:102110-135599 GCF_001604975.1 Cebus imitator | reverse complement strand
GGGGTTTCACCATATTGACCAGGATTGTCTCGATCTCTTGACCTCGTGATCCACCCACCTCGGCCTCCCAAAGTGCTGGGATTACAGTCGTGAGCCACCGCGCCCAGTCTGTATTTTCCTTTCTTCCCTTTACCACCTACATAAATTTGTGTGAAGTTGTGTATGTGGATTTTATAGGCATTTTCATTCTACCTTTATATATGTATAAACCTATAACACATACTCACTAATAAATTGTGTTGGAGGGCTTTTGTTGACAGGATTGTTTTATTTCCGCCAACGAGCTCTGCTAATCTGCTGCAAAATGCTGTGTGTGACAGTTCACAATTACCCACCACACTCTCTGTAACATGCAAGTCAGTTACTTTGGAAAAAGTTATAATTACTATGTGAATAAATATTACTTCAGAGCAATATTTTTGTAGAAATGCAACTGTATGCATATTTTTAGTTTTCAAGTAAAAGAGTAGTTTTGTCCTAAAAGAATATATTTTTGGTCTCCAAACCGCTTTGCACTCGTCAAGTTTATTGAGGACCCAAGAGAGCTACTTTGTGTGTTATAAGTATTGATATTTTACTATCTTGAAAATTTAAACAGAAATAGTTTGCATGTACTTATTGGTTTATTTGCAGATAGCAATGATGAATCATGAATGCAATGCATGTTAATAACATTTTAGAAATATTGTGAAATTAGTCCTGACCTTGTGGATTCACTGAGATCAATCGTAAAATAAATTATCAGTTTGTTTTAGAATATGAAAGACTTGAAGAAATACAAAACTTCAGAGTGAATTTCACGTATTTCGGTTTACAATATATGAATTTGAAAAGTTATGCAATGTGTCAAAATATTAGCAAAGTTTGTTCAATTTTGATGGCCTTGTTTTCTTGGTTACTGGTAAGTGGCTTCACCTATAATATAAAGGATTGTTGTTCAGTGTTATCTGACTAGACAGCAAAGATACTGTGTTATTACCAGGATAACCTTCTATGGGATATATTGATTTTCTTATATCCCTGCTTATTTAAGCAAACAAAAGAAACAGCTAATGTTTTTAATAGTCACGTTACTTCTATATTATTTTTAACCGTTTTACTGTCATTTTGAAATGAATAGCAAAGTACAGTTTCTCAGGCATTCATGATCCAATTCCTGCCTTAAGTGTTCAAATCTGAAAATTTTTAATTTTCATCTTTTCAACATTGAATCCTAAATGTCAAATCAAGTAAAATAAAACTTTCATGGTATTTTTGCACATAAAACTCTTATTCTTTCACATCATAAAGAAAGGTGTTAGAAATAATTATGTTTATTTTACATAATAATTAATTAATATATAATTTTTAATTAAAAATAATTATGTTTATTTTACATAATAATTATTTTTTTTATGTTACTACTGATGAGTTATCTGAAAAGAGCTGTCAGATTAGAAGCTTTGCTTAGTCTTCCTAAACTTTTTATATTAACAACTTTGCCCACAGCCTGTGTGTGGCTAAAGTTGTTAATATAAATAGCTTAGAACTGTATGCCACATGAGAAGTTTCTAGAACTTTGTTAATGCCCTCACTGTCCATCATATTTTTCTTGTACCAGAGTCCTGGTGATGTTTTTCCTTTACATTATATAGCAATATCATATTGTTATCTGTTTATTAACACATGAACCTATTCCAGACTAACTGAATCTCTTTACTTATGATTTATTAATTCCTGGTGTATTCTATCTATATGTTTGGTATATTCGTAGTATGTCTCAGGATTATTATAGTTGGTATCTCAAGATGCGTTTCTCTGTAAAAATTGCTCATTCATTTCTTATTTTTTAAATTATGGTAAAATACATAATATATAATTTGACATTAATCATTTTTAAGTATACAGTTCAGTGACATAAAGCACATTCACTTTGTTTTGCTACCATCACCATCATCTGTTCACAGAACACTATCCTGCAAAATTGAAACTCATACCCATTAAGTGGCTTCCCTCTTGTCCCTGGCAGCCACCTTTCTACTTTTTGTTTCTATGAATTTGACTTATCTAAATACACCATCTAAGTGAAATCATACAGCATTTGTCCTAACCTGACTGGCATGCTGCACTCAGCATAACATCCTCAAGGATCATCCATGTTGTAGTGTGTGTCAGAATTTCCTTCTTCTTTAAGACTAAATATTATTTGATTGTTATTTACATACCACGTTTTGTTTATCAGTTCATTCTTCGATGAACTCTTGGTTTGCTTCTACTTCTTGGCTATTGTAAAAATGGTACTATGAACATGGATATACAAATAGCTCTTTGAATCCCTGCTATTAGTTCTTTTTGGTATATGTATCCAGAAAATGAAACTGCTGAGTCATCTCGTAATTCTATTTTTAACTCTCTGAACAACCCCCATACTGATTTCCACAGCAACTATATCATTTTACATTGTACAATGCACAAGGGTTCCAATTTCTCTGCATCCTCAGTAACATTTGCTATTTTTTAAAAATAATAGCCACCTTAATGGGTGTGAAGTGGTATCTCACTATAGTTTGATTTGCGTTTCCCTAATGATTAGTAATGTTGGATGTATTTTAATGTGCTTGTTGGCAATTTTTAGATCTTTGGAGAAATGTCCGTTCAAGTCCTTTGGCCATTTTTAAATTATGTTGTTTTGGTTTGCGGTTGAGTTCTGGGACTTCTGTACATAATTTGGATGTGAATCCTATATTAGATATATGGTTTGCAAATATTTTCTCCCGCTTTGTAAGTTGCTTTTTCAACCTGTTGAGTCCTTTGATACACGAAAGTTTTAAGTTTTAGGGTAGTTCAATTTACCTATTGTTTGTTTGGATATTTGTGCTTTTAATGTCACATCCAAGAAATCATCGTAAAATCTTCATCAATTTTTTCACTATATTTTCTTCTAAGAGTTATACAGTTTTAAATCCTACATTTTTGATCCACCTTGAGTTAATTTTTGTATATGATGTAAAGTAAGGATCCAACTTCATTCTTTTGCATGTAAATATCCAATTTTTTCAACACCATTTGTTGAAGACTTTTTTACATGTTGAATAGTCTTGGCACCATTTCACCATATATGTGATGACTTATTTCTGGGCTCTTTATTTTATCCCAATGGTCTATATGTCCTTATTTTTGCTGGTACAAAACTGTTTGGCTACTGTCCTAACTTTGTAGTGAGTTTTGAAATCAGACAGTGTGCTCTCCAATGTTGTTTTGCTTTTTCAAGTTTGTTTTGGTGATTTGGGTTTCCTTAAGATTCCATATGAATTTTAGGATGGGTTTTTCTATTTCTTGAAGGAACATCATTGGGATTTTGATAGGAATTGCATTGAATCTGTAGATCTCTGTGCATAGTGTTGATACCTTTACAATAATAATTCTTCCAATCCTTAAACACAGGATGTTTTTTCGTGTATTACCGCCTTCAATTTCTTTCGTAACATCTTGTAGTTTTTACTGTACAAGTTGCCTCCTTCCTTGGTTCAGTTATTCCTATTTTGTTATTTTTTATGTTCTCATAGATGGAATAGTTAATTTCCTTTTCAGATTGTTTATTGTTAGTGTGTAGAAACATAATTATTCTTGTGCACTGTTTTTACAGCTGGTAATTTTGTTGAATTCATTTATTAGTTTTATTATTTATAGTTTGTGTGTGTGTGTGTGTGTGTGTGTGTGTGTTTGTGTGTGTGATGTTGTCTGCAAATAAAGATAATTTTACTTATTCCTTTCTAATTTTGGTGCCTTTTGTTTCTTTTTCCTGCCTAGTTTTTCTGGCTGGGACTACCAGTAGTATGCTGAACAGAAGTGATAAAAGCAATCATCCTTGTCTTGTTCTTGATCTTCGAGGATAACTTTTTACTATAAAATGCTTTCCTATATCAATTGAGATAATCATATGGGTTTTTTTCTTCATTTTGTTGATGTAGTGTATTATATTGACTGGTTTTCTTATGTTTAATCATCTTTTTATCCCAGGAATAAATCCCATTTGGCTCTGGTATATAATTCTATTAATGTGTTGTTTGATTGTGTTGCTAGTGTTTTGCTGAAGATTTTTGTATCAGCATTCATTAAAGATATTGGCCTGTACTTTTCCTTTGTGGTGTCTTTGTCTGGATTCGGTATGAAGATACCGCTGACCTCACAGAATGAATTTGACAGGGCCCTCTTGTTATTGCAGGTTTTGGGAAGAGTTTGAGTGGACTGATATTAATTCTTCAATTGCTGAGTAGAATTCACCGGTAAAGCCTGGGCATTTTTGGGGGAGAAATTTTGATTACTGATTCAATCTTCTCATTAGTTACAGGCCTGTTCAGGTGGTCTATTCACAATTTAGTCTTTGTAGATCACACAACACACATTTTTAGGAATTGGTCTATTTCATCTAGATTATCCAATTTGTGCTATATAATTGTTCATTGTACTCTAGTTGCTTTATTATGTACAATCAGTAGTAATGTCTCTTCTTTTATTTCTGATTTTATTTGAGTTTTTCCCCTTAGCCAATGTAGCTAAAAGTTTGTCAATTTTGTTGATTTTTTTGAAGAACTAACTCTCAGTTTTATTGATTTTTTTCTGTTCTTTTATTCACTATTTAATCTGTGCTCTACTCTATTATTTTCTTCCTTCTGCTAGCTTTGCACTTAGTTCATTCTTTCTTAGTTGCTTCAGGTATAAATCTAGGTGGTTGATTTGAGATATTTCTTCTTTTTAAACATAAGGCTTTGCTCTATACATTTTCTTCTTAGCACTGCTTTTGCTGCATCCCATAAATTTTGGTGTGCTTTATTTTCATTTTCATTTATTCCAAGGTATTTTCTAATTTCCCTTGTAACTAATTGTTTAAAAGTATGTTGTTTAATTTCCATATATTTGTGGATTTTCAGTTTTCTTTCTGTTACTGATTTCTAGTTTCAATCCATTGTGATCAGAAAAAAGTCTGTATGGTTTTGAGTTTTTTTAAGTGTATGAAGACTTATTTTGTATCCTAATGTGTAGTCTGTCTTAGAGAATGTTCCATAAGCAGTTGAGAAAAATGTGTATTCTCCTGTTGTTGGGTGAGTGTCCTGTATCATTCACCCAGTTTTATATGTTCAATATGTTTGCTATCTTTTGTGAAAATAAGGTAATTCATTTTGTTTGCAGATTTTTTGGATGATTTTATTATTTTGTTTTGCATTCCACAAAAAAACCAAATTGCCATGCCAGTTATGTTATTATTCTTGTTATAAACTCTCATCAGATCTTTCACTTTAGAAAATTATCAGTAATAAATTAACTGCAGGCATTTTAAGTTTTTTACCTACAATTTTTAATTACTCTGTTACTTTCCTGAAAATGCTTGAAATTGATTACAAGCCTAAGTTCTTTATCTTCATCAAAAAAATCTTTCTCAGCGCCCCATGGGAAAAGGACTATGCCAAGCACTCTTGAACACAGGTTTCTGATGGTATCATTCATGCAACTTTGAGACTATACCCGTGGTCAAGTCAGGATTTCTAGAATTCTACTAGAGAATCAGATAGGTTCATGAGACTGCTAACCCAATATTGATCAAGACAAGAATTGCTTGCATAGGACTAAATGAACTGATAAAGGGTGACGGTGGGTTTTGTTTGGAATATTGTTGATGTTTAATGTTTTATATTGTGAATATGTAAGGAACTCTTTTCTCTCTTCATATACCTCATAACAATTTAGTAGATTATACTTTCATAAACTGAAATAAAACACTTGTAAATAATATTTGTTTCTCTTCCTGACCCGTCCAGAATTCAGAAGCTCAGTATTCTTATCTTCATGTCAGTATAACCATTTGCATAATAAAGTTCAATAAGAGTCTATCTTCCTGGTCAACAGGACATAATTAGAAACAGCAGTAGTGCAACCAAGGCTTCAAATGAAATGTCATATTTGAGAGTGGTGCTTATTTATTCAGATATGGCCAGACGCTTTTAAGGATCTAATTGACTTGCTGAAATCAATACTTATAAAGCAGCCTTGTGAAAACTGGTCTGATACCTGGCTGGGAAAGGACTCTCAGCTCTTCTTCTGTGAAAGGGAGGTCACTTACAGTCAGGCCTAGGAAACCTAGTATATTTTGGGGACCTTGAGAAGAGAAGAATTTGCCCAAATTTATAGGTGCTATAGGTAAAATCTGGTAGTGAGTTAGTGGTTTAGCTTTTTAGCCTTAAGAAACTTTAGAAATGCTCATCTGAGATTCTTTATAAAAACTTCCAGAAAAGCCAACTTAAGAAAGTCTACACAATAATTTACCACTTCCTCCTGCAGCTATGTAAATAATTAGACTAAATCTATTGAGACCTATATTATTTTGTTATTTTGTGGCAAGAATAATTTTTATTTGAGACTATTTTGGCCAAAGACAGAGGGATGACCATGGAGGGACCTTTTGTACTTCAACGGACAATTATTATCATCTATATATGGTAGGCCTTGGGGTTGTCAGAGTCCAGTGCTGTTCATTGACTTTGAACTATTTAGCAACTTTTGGTAAATTGTAGGTAACAGAGAGACACATACATTATATCCTCCAGGTTCAGATACATACGATTAATTAAGCCAACCCCCACCCCACATTGGGGACATTACTTTTGCCTCCATTTGCAATTCATCTCAACATTCTCCGAATCCACAAAAATATGTGCTGTTTTGACCTGTCTTTTGAACCAGTTATAATATGTCAAGTTTCTTTATTGAGCAATTTTTACACTTGGTCATTTTCATATTTTATGAGAGTCATGATCTTATCTTTTCTGAAAATTACCTTTTAATAAATTGAAGATGTTTTTAAAAATTACCACCAAAACTAAATCACTAATATACTATTTTAAACCGTTTGAATTTTAAACCATATAAGCCTGTTTACGGTCCAAATGATAGAATCCTAGAACTGAAAAATTTTGTAAGTGCTAATATGCTTGTTGTGGTAGAAACACCACAGCAAGCTGTGCAATGAACAAGGAAGAGCTTTGGAGAACAGTAGCTATGAAGAAGCCACGTATAGTACAAGTGAGGATATTGGGAAGGAAGAAAAGCAAATGCAAAGAAGTTCCTCTGGACGACGATGGCGAGGACTGCAGTGGTGGTGGCTACTAAGGTGGCCAGGGCGGCCACCATTACCACCGCCCGCCCATGATTGTGCTGCATCTGCTGGTCACCCAGGTGCACCACTACCAGGTGGTGATCCTGGTGCAGTCGCACGAGGAGGTGGTGGACACGACCGACTACAGCTGAGGACGACCTCGAGGACCAGATCCTTATCCTGGTGTCCGCACCAGCAGGGGGCGATGTCCACTATATCCAGCAGATGCTGGTTAACGTGGCGGTGGCCAGCAGGAACAGCGGCGATGGCTCGTCGTTGGGCTGTTGCAAGAGTTACCACAGTGGCGGGCGGTGGCGGCAGCGCCAGCCCAGGCAACAAGAAGTGGGAGCAGAAGCAGGTGCAGATCAAGACCCTAGAAGGTGAGTTCTCAGTCACCATGTGGTCCTCAGATGAAAAAAACAAAACAAACAGATACTGACTATTGGACAGTGATTGAAGAATAAATCACTGGCAATAAGTGACCTCCCGACTATTCAGAACATATGACAGGGAAGAAACTTCCTCCTGGAGGAACACCTGGTATTGACGTTTCAGATCCCAAACAAGTGGCAGAATTTGCTAGAATGAAACCAAGAAAAATTAAAGAAGAAGAAAACCAAGAAGAGCTTGCCTTCATAAAGCCTGTACATAGATGTTCAGGGCTAACCTCGCCATGAGAAAACATCTGCACACCCACAGACCCAGATTATATGTCTGCACAGAATGTGGCAAAGCTTTTGTTGAGAGTTCAAGAATGAAACACCACCAACTGTTTAATACTGGAGATAAGCCCTTTCAGTGTACGTTCCAAGGCTGTGGGAAATGCTTTATTTTATGTTATGTTAGTTCTGGGATACATGTGCAGAATGTGCAGGTTTGTTACATAGATATATATGTGCCATGGTGGTTTGCTGCACCTATCAATCCGTTATTTAGGTATTAAGGCCCACATGCATTAGGCATTTGTCCTAATGCTTTCCTTCACCTTGCCCCCCACTCCCCAACAGGCCCCAGTGTGTGATGTTCCCCTTCCTGTGTCCATGAGTTCCCATTGTACAACTCCCACTTATGTGTAAGAACATGTGGTGTTTGGTTTTCTGTTCCTGTGTGTGGTTGCTGAGAATTATGGCTTCCAGTTTCATCCATATCCCCGCAAAGGACATAAACTTGTTATTTTTTATGGCTGCATAGTATTCCATGGTGTATATACACCACATTTTCTTTATCAAGTCTATCATTGATGGGCATTTGGGTTGGTTCCAACTTTTTGCTATTGTAATAATGCTGCAATGAACATACATGTGCATGTGTCTTTATAGTAGAATAATTAATATTCCTTTGGGAATATACCCAGTAATGGGATTGCTGGGTCAAATGTTATTTCTGGTCCCAGATCCTTGAGGAATCGCCACACTGTCCTCCACAATGGTTGAACTAATTTGAACTCTCACCAACAGTGTCAAATTGTTCCTATTTCTCCATAGCCTCGCCAGCATCTGTTGTTTCCTGACTTTTTTATAATCACCATTCTAACTGGCTTGAGATGGTTTTGATTTGCATTTCTCTAATGACCAGTGATGGTGGGCTTCTTTTTCTATATGTTTGTTGGCCGCATGAACATCTTCCCTCATTCCACTTTTTGATGAGGTTGTTTTTTCTTGTAAATTTGTTTAAGTTCCTTGTAGATTCTGGATATTAGACATTTGTCATATGGGTAGATTGCAAAAATTTTCTTTTATTCTGTAGGTTGCCTGTTCACTCTGATGATAGTTTCTTTTGCTGTGCAGGAGCTCTTTAGTTTGATTAAATCCCATTTGTCAATTTTGGTTTTTGTTGCCATTGCTTTTGCTGTTTTAGTCATGAAGTATTTGCCCATGCCTATGTCCTGAATGGTATTGCTTAGGTTTTCTTTTAGGGTTTTTATGGTTTGGGGTTTCACATTTAAGCCTTTTAATCAATATTGAGTTAATTTTTGTATAAGGTGTGAGAAAGGTGTCCAGTTTCTGTTTTGCATGTAGCTAGCCAGTTTTCCCAGCACCATTTATGAAAGAAAGAATCCTTTCCCCATTGCTTGTTTTTGTCAGGTTTGTCAAAGATCAGATGGCTGTAGATGGGTGGTGTTATTTCTGAGACCTCTGTTCTATTCCATTAATCTATATATCTGTTTTGGTACCAGTACCATGCTATTTTGGTTACTGAAGCCTTGTAGTATTGTTTAAAATCAGGTAGAGTGATGCTTCCAGCTTCGTTCTTTTTGCTTAGGATTGCCTTGGCTATGCGGGCTCTTTTTTGGTCCCATATAAAATTTAAAGTAGGTTTTTCTAGTTCTGTGAAGAAAGTCAATGGTAACTTGATGGAAACAGCATTGAATCTATAAATTACTTTAAGCAGTATGGCCATTTTCATGATGTTGAATCTTCCTATCCATGAGCATGAAATTCTTTTCCATTTCTTTGTGCCCTCTCTTATTTCCTTGAGCAGTGGTTTGTAGTTCTCCTTAAAGAGGTCCTTTCTGTTCCTTCTAAGTTGTATTCCCAGGCATTCCATTCTTTTTGTAGCAATTGTGAATATGAGTTCACTCATGATTTGGCTCTCTGCTTGTCTATTGTTGCTATATAAGAATGCTTGTGATTTTTGCATATTGTTTTTGTATCCTGAGACTTTGCTGACTTTGCTTATCAGCTTAAGGAGTTTTTGGGCTGAGACGATGGTGTCTTCTAAAAATACAATCATGTTATCTGCAAATAGAGACAATTTTACTTTCTCTCTTCCTATTTGAATACTCTCTATTTCTTTCTCTTGCCTGATTGCCCTGGCCAGAACTTCCAATACTATGTTGAATAGGAGTGGTGAGAGAGGGCATCCTTGTTTTGTGCTAGTTTTCAAAGGGAATGCTTCCAGCTTTTGCCCATTCAGTGTGATATTGGATATGAGCAGGGTCCAACCCCACAGGGTGTAGTGGGTGTTCTTTTTTGTGTGGAGATGATAGATCATAGAAAATAAAGAGACAAGGACACAGAGATAAGAGAAGAATTCAGCTGGGCTCGAGGGACCACTGCTACCAAAGGGGGAGGAGTTCAGCAGTGGCCTGTGCTGTTATTTATTGTATACAAGGCAGCGGGACAGGGTCAGGAGAGTGACACATCTGACATGATTGATAGGGGTCAAGCAAATTACATTCTTACAATATGGGGGGCCACGTGGGCATAGTTCAGTGTGTCATGTGGGTACAGTACAGAGGGCCCCTCCCTCTCAGGTAGCTGCTGCAAGAAGGAGAGGGACTTTTGTCAGTATCCTTTTAGGCACTTATCAGAGAGAGCAAAGGCTTTCAGGATTCCTCTATTCTTACCTCTCACAGCTTCTGAGAATTTACAAGAGAGCATCGGGTGGGAAAGTGGAGCATGAAGGTGAACAAGGAAGGTGACCATCAGAACACAGCACCACGGAGAGGTGTTTAAAGCCCTGGATGTCTGTGGGCCTGCCTGACTAGTGTCAGACCTTCCTCAAGAGCCGGCAGAGCAGAGTTTTCTCTTAACTTCCCAGTGAGAGAGAAACTCCCGCTCACATCCTGCTAAGTAATGGGCGCCCCCTCGCCCTCAACATGCTGGCGTTAATGCAAGGCCTGCCTGCTAAGGTGCCGGCACTACTGCAAGGCATTTACTCTCACCTCCTGATCACTTCTCACAATGTCCTTTCAGTTCCTAATTATATTTCACCCGATTATGTCTATACCATAAGACTAAAATATTTTTACACTATAATACTAAAGATTAATAGACAATAATGATGTAACAAGATTGATTATATAATTTATTATAGGATTGAATCTAATATCGATTTGCTATCATTGCTAAGTAATCAGTTATTTATTATGCTATAACTAAGTAATCAATAAATATGCTTGGTATTATTGCTATATCTAAGTAATCAGTTATTTATTATGCTGGGACAGATTGTGCCTTCAGTCTCTTGTCATGGCACCTGGGCAACTTTCTTCACAGAGACATGAGTTTTTCATAAATAGCTCATAGCATTTTGAGATATCTTCCATCAATAACTAGTTTATTGAGAGGTTTTAACATGAAGGGATGTTGAATTTTACGAAAGAACTTTTCTGCAACTATTGAGATAATCGTGGTTTTTGTCATTGGCTCTGTTTATATGAGGGATTACGTTTATTGATTTGCATATTTTGAACCAGCCTTGCATCCCAGGGGTGAAGCCGACTGAAGACTGGTGGATAAGTTTTTAGATCTGCTGGATTTGGTTTGCCAGTATTTTATTGAGGATTTTGCATCGATATTCATCAGGGATACTGGCCTGAAATTTTCTTTTTTTGTTGTGTCTCTGCCAGGTTTTGGTATCAGGATGATGCTGGCCTCATAAAATGAGTTAGGGAGGAGTACTTCTTTTTCTGTTGTTTGGAGTAATTTCAAAAGAAATGCTACCAGCTCTTCTTTGTACCTTTGGTAGAATTCAGCTGTGAATCCATCTGGTCCTGGGCTTTTTTTTTGTTAGGCTATTAATTACTGCATCAATTTCAGAACTTGTTAATGGTCTATTCAGGGATTTGACTTCCTCCTGGTTTAGTCTTGGGAGGGTGTATGTGTCCATGAATTTATCAATTTCTTCTAGATTTTCTAGTTTTTGTGTAGAGGTGTTTATAGCATTTTCTGATGGTAGTTTGTATTTCTGTGGCATTAGTGGTGACATCCCCTTTATCATTTTTTAATGTGTCTATTTGATTCTTCGCTGTTTTCTTCTTTGTTATCCTGGCTAGCAGTCTATCTATTTTGTTAACCTTTTCAAAAATCCAGCTCCTGGATTCACTAATTTTTTGAAAGGTTTTCCGTGTCTCTATCTCCTTCAGTTCTACTCTGATCTTAGTTATTTCTTGTCTTCTGCTAGTTTTCGAATTTGTTTGGTCTTGCTTCTCTGGCTCTTTTCATTGTGATGTGCAGGTGTTGATTTCAGGTATTTCCAGTTTTCTGATGTGGGTATTTTGTGTGATCAGTTTCCTTTTAAACACTGTTTTAGCTGTGTCCCAGAGGTTAAGCTGAGTCTTCGCTCTCACAGGTTTCAAATAACTTCTTTATTTCTGCCTTAATTTAATTGTTTACCCAATAGTTATTCAAGAGCAGGTTGTTCAATTTCCATATATTTGTGCAGTTTTGAGTTAGTATCTTAATCCTGAGTTCTAATTTGATTGAACTGTCATCTGAGAGACTGTTCATTCTGATTTCCGTATTTTGCAATTTCTGAGAAGTGTTTTACTTCCAAATATGTGGTAAATTTTAGAATAACTGCTATGTGGTCCTGAGATGAGTGTACATTCTATTGATTTGGGGTGCAGTTCTGTAGATGCCTATTAGGTCTGCTTGGTTCAGAGCTGAGTCCAAGTCTTGAATATCCTTGTTAATTTTGTGTCTCGTTGATCTGTATAATATTGATCTTTATAATATTAAAGTCTCCCACTATTATTGTGTGGGAGTCTAAATCTCTTTGTAGATCTCTAAGAACTTGTTTTATGAATCTCGGTGCTCCTGTATTGGATGCATATATATTTAGGATAGTTAGCTCTTTTTTTTGCACTGATCCCTTTACCATCATGTAATGTCCTTCTTTGTCTTTTTTGATCTTTGTTGGTTTAAAGCCTGTTTTATCAGAGACTAGGATTGTACTCCCTGCTTTTTTTGTTTTCCATTTGCTTGGTAAATATTCCTCCATCCCTTTATTTTGAGGCTATGTGTGTCTTTGTACTGAGATGTGTCTCCTGAATGCAGCACATCAATGGGTCTTGTCTGTTTATCCAATTTGCCAGTCTGTGTCTTTTAATTGGGACATTTAGCCTATTTATATTTTGGGCTAATATTGTAATGTGTGAATTTGATCCTGTCATCATGATACTTGCTGGTTATTTTGCACACCACTTGAAGCAGTTTCCTCATAGTGTTGATGGTGGGGGAGTCTTTACAATTTGCTATGTTTTTGAAGTGGCTGGTACCGATTTTTCTTTTCCATATTTAATGCTTACTTCAGGAGCTCTTGTGAGGTAGGCCTGGTGGAGAATTCCTCAGCATTTCCTTGTCTGTTAAGGATTTTATTTCTCCTTTGCTTATGAAGCTAAGTTTGGTTAGCTATAAAATTCTGGGTTGAAATTTCTTTTCTTTAGGAATGTTGAATATTAGCCCCCACTCTCTTCTGACTTGTAGGGGTTCTGCAGAGAGGTCCACTTTTCCTCTGATGGGCTTCCCTTTGTGGGTAATGTGACCTTTCTCTCTGCTGCCCTTAACATTTTTTCCTTCATTTCAACCTTGGAGAATCTGACAGTTATATGTCTTGGGGCTGATCTTTTCATGGAGTATCTTAGTGGTATTCTCTGTATTTCCTGAATTTGAATGTTGGCCTGTGTTGCTAGGTTGGGGAAGTTCTCCTGGATAATATCCTGAAGTGTGTTTTCTAACTTGGTTTCATTCTCTGTCAGTTTCACGTACACCAATCGACCATAGGTTTGGTCTTTTCACATAGTCCTCTATTTCCTAGAGGCCTTGCTCATTCCTTTTCATTCTTTTTCGTCTAAGCGTGTCTTCATGCCTTATTTCAGTAAGTTGATCTTCAATCTCTGATATCCTTTCTTCTGATGGATTGATTCGGCTATTGATACTTGTGTATGCTTCACAAAGTTCTCATGCTGTGTTTTTCAGCTCCATCAGGTCATTTACGGTTCTCTCTAAAATGGTTATTCTAGTTAGCAGTTCCTGCAATCTTTTATCCAGGTTCTTAGCTTCCTTGCATTGAATTAGAACATGCTTCTTTAGCTCAGAGGAGTTTGTTATTACCCATCTTCTAAAATTTACTTCTGTCAATTCATCAAATTCATTCTCCATCCAGTTTTGTGCCATTGCTGGAGAGGAGTTGCAATCATTTGGAGGAGAAGAAGCATTCTGGTTTTTGGAATTTTCAGCTTTTTTGTGCTGTTTTCTCCTCATCTTCATGGATTTATCTACCTTTGATCTCTGAGGCTGATGACCTTTGGATGTGGTTTTTGTGTGTGATCCTTTATGTTGATGCTGATGTTGTTTGTTAGTTTTTCTTCTAACAGTCAGGGACTGCAGGTCTGCTGAAGTTTGCTAGAGGTCCTCTCTAGATGTTGTTCACCTGGGTATCACCAGTGGAGACTGCAGAACAACAAATATTGCTCCCTGCTCCTTCCTTTGGAAGCTCTGTCCCAGAGGGGCACTGGCATCATGCCAGTGGAAGCTCTTCTGTGTAAGGTATCTGTGGATCCCTACTGCTTTCAGTCAGAAGGCACAGGAGTCGGGGACCCACTTGAGGAGAAAGTCTGTCACTTAGCAGAGTTGGTGCACTGTGCTGGGGGAGTCCCTCTTGTCAGGATCAGCTGCTCTTTTCAGAGCCGGCTGGTGGGAGGATAAAACTCACTGAAGCTGCACTCACAACCGCCCCTCCCCCCATGTGCTCTGTCCCAGGGAGATGGGGGTTTGTTCTGTAAGCCCCTTACTGTGGCTGTTACCTTTCCTTCAGAGATGCCCTTCCCAGTTTGGAGGAATCTAGAGAAGCAGTCTGGCCACAGCCACTTTGCCAGGCTGTGGTGACTCTGTCCAGTTCAGAACTCCCAGCCTCCTTAGCACTGTCAGTGGAAAACTACCTCCTAAAAGCTCAATAATGGTGGATGCCCCTCTCTCCACCAAGCTCTATTTTCCCAGGTCAACTTCAGGCTGCTGGGCTGGCAGTAAGAAGTTCAAGCCAGTGGTTCTTAGCTTGCTGGGCACTATGGGAGTGGGACCCTCTGAGCGAGAACACTTGGCTACCTGGCTTTAGCCCCTTTTCCAAAGGAGTGAACAGTTCTGTCCTGCTGGGGTTCCAGGGACTGCTGGGGTATGAAAAAACTTCAGCTAGCTCTGCCCATATAGCCACCCAAACAGATGCCCAATTTTGTGCTTGAAACCCAGGGCCCTGGTGGTGTAGGGACATGAGAGAATCTCCTGATCTGCAGATTGCAAGAACCATGGGAAAAGCAGAGTTACCTGGGTGGGTAGCACAGTCCCTCACAGCTTCGCTTGGCTGGGGAAGGGTGGTCCTGGGCTCCTGTCCTTCCAGGTGAAGCAATGCCCCACCCTGCTTCTACTTGCCCTCCATGGTTTGGACTCACTGCCTAACCAGTCCCTATGAGATACCTCAGATGGAAATGTAGAAATCAGCCACCTTCTGTGTTGGTCTCTCTGGGAGCTGCAGATCGAAGCTGGTTCTGCTCGGCCATCAAGGCCCCTCTTTCCGGGAAATGCTTTTCCCTGGACTTCAGTTTGGGCACACATGTGTGAATCCATACCAGAGACAAGCCTCATGTGTGTCCCTTCGTTGGTTGTAGTAAGAAGTTTGCTCAGTCAACTAACCTGAAATCTTACATTTTAACACATGCTAAGGCCAAAAACAACCAGTGAAGTGAGAAAAGACCCTTCTCAACAGTGGGAAGCATCTTCCAGGAGTGTGATTGGGAATAAATATGGCTTTCTTTTGTATATTATTTTTAGAATTTTATAAATGAATCCTATACACCTAAGGAACATGCTTTGATAAAGTACTAATTTTTTTGTAAACCTTTAATAAGATGACATTGCTAAGATTCTCTATCTTGCTCTGTAACCTCATTTAAAAAACGCAGTGTTTGCTTTGCAAAGTATGATCCCAACAGGAGGGCAATTCATGAACTTCACATCAAAAGACAGTTCTTTAGGCAACCATGTTAAAAATGGGACTTCTTTTCACATTCTTATAAATATGAAGCTCTCCTGTTGCCTACAATTTTTTTAATTTTGTATTTTCAAAATGTGCATATTGTACACTTTTTGGGGATATGCTCAATAATACTATGTGTGATTTTCCTGGAGGTTGATAACTTTGCTTGCAGTATATTTTCTTTAAAAGAATGGGCAGTTATATGCATACTTCAAAAGTATTTTCCCATAAAAAGAAGTTATATAGGTTTTGTATGCTATCTTTTTTTTCTTCTTCTTCCTTTTTTTTTTTTTGAGGAAGCTTCGGGCCGACAGAGGAAAGGTCACCGGGAGCTGTGTATGGTATCTTAATTTTGGTTGTATTCTTTGATGTTAACACATTTTGTGTAATTGTATTGCATAGCTGTATTGAATTATGTAGTATCAAATATTAGATGTGATTTAATAGTGTTGATCTATTTAAACACATTTTTAGTCATTTTTCCAAAACATACTGCCAGATGCAGATGTTCAGTGTCATTTCTTTGCATGTTCAGTTACAGAAAGTGGTTCTCAGTTATAGAATGTACTGTACTTTTTAACACCTGATGTGTACATCACACTTAACAGGAAGAGCAACAATAAAATAGCTATCATTGAGAAAGAATATGGCAGAACAATATCTATAAACACAGTCTTACTTTCTTTTGTTATCTGGAATACTTAGGATTATTAATCCTCCCAGAAATTGGAAGCTGAATAAAGCAAATCCAGCTTCCTTTATTTTGCACTCAATTGCAGTAATTTGTAATTTAAGAAAAAAAAAGTTTCTCCGAAGGAATATCTTGATCACCCGAGATGACTGAAGAAACACCATGTCCAGCCACTGCTTTTTTCATGCAATCAGAGAGCAAAAATAAGGATCAGAAAATACTGAATAGAGTTCAAAGCTCAAAGGTGCCAGGTTGCAGCAGAAAAACCCAGGTCTAGTTCTAAAAATGAAATTTTGTCTTGTTTGAAAAATTTACAGAGTAGGCCTATTAGAAATGTAGTTTGTGATTTAAAAAATAGTCTTGTTAATTTCATATCCATCTCTTTTACTAGTGAGTGTTAATCTGGGAGAAAAATGAGAAGTAAATGATGACCACTTATAGGCAGAATATTTTATTAGTTCCATGGTACTCTGTTAATTTGGTCTTTGCCTTATGATACAGAAGTAGAATTTACAATTCAGATATGCTGTTTTGTGATTCAACTAAATATACAATTTTGTATGGACTAGATCATTACAAAATGTAAACTTTCAAAAGAGTTATAATTATATTGAATTAATTGCTTTTGTTTCTTACAGGTATTTTTGTACCCCCATTATGAAGGTTTTACAACTAAATTTATACCTAAAAATCTATTTTCTCCTGGATATTTGTTAATAATATTGAAGGCAAAAAGTTATGCTTAAATCTGAGAATCAAAAGAGTTTATTTGCATAAAAAAGATGTTAAAGGTAATTTTGAAATTAGAAAAACAAATACTGAAGTGTTTGTTGTCGCTGTTGGTTTCTTTTATTGTTTTTTAGCGAAACACCGCTGATGTCTCTTGGCTCCCAAAAGCCCACAAGATCAAGTCCAAACACCTAATGCTTTTCTCCCAGTCACTCGTGGTCCTCATGTAGTTAAGCCACACTGAACTTCAGCCCATTCCCCGACTTCATTCACTTTGTTCACACTGTTGCCTCTGTAATGCCTTTTCTTCAATTTACCTGCCCAACAAATTTCTATTTATTCTTCAAAACTAGCTCAGAAAGTATTCTTTTCAATGCCTTTCATGTCTTTTCCAGGAAGACTGTCTCCCCATTTCCATGTCAACTTCACACATTTGTTTCATCATGTCATTATAAATAGGTCTCCCACTAGTATCTGTCAGCTTTTTATCTTCAACATCTAAGATGGACCTTGAGACATTAGCGTATCCTTAATAAACGATTGAGTACAAAAAAGAATGGAAAACAAAGCTTTATCATCAAAAGGCTTGAGGTTAATACAGGAATACTTCAAAGGACTTTCAACATCCAAACTAAAAGTAGCTGTTTAGAATTATTTGTCAATATTGGAATTGGATGACAAAGAAACAAGGCTTAGATGTCCAGGACCAGAAATAGAAAAGTGAGGTTCTGAAGGACAAAATGGGTTACTTAAAAAGGAGATGTAGCTGTTGAATGGTAGAGGGGGAAACTTGAATCTCCACCACAAGCCAGATTCTCTTCACATGGCACTCAAGGTTCTCATGGCTTGGCTCCAGGCTTCGTTTTAGCTTTATATTCCACTGTTCACTTTCATGTGTCAAAATACTCTCTATAAACAGAATTCCTTTTTCACAAAACACACCCTTCTCTCCTTAGCTTCCATGCCATTGTTTCTAGGATTTCCTTCCTCTGCTGAAAATGCAGAACAACAGCCACTCTTCTCGTGTGACTTTCCATGACTCTCCACCTGGATTTAAGCTCTGCCTTCCCTGTACCCGCATATAACTTTACTTAACATCATTATTGTAACAGTAGCTAAAGATAGGCTTGGCACAAATCAGGCAGTGTAAGTTTAGAGATTAATGAATGTCAGTCAGTAAATAAGTAGGCACAGTAAGAAAGGCAGTGTTCCAAAAAGGGAGCAGTGGTAGTTCAAAGATCAAAGAGAGAGGTAAACAACTCTGGCTGACTCATGCACTCTTGGATGCTCTCCCTTTGAGCAGCGGCTAAGGCACGAGTTTCCTCCCAAAAGCGGCAGTGCCCTTCCTTAGTGAGCCTCCAACGGCAACAGCAAGGTCTTGCATTATCTTCATCCTGAAGGTTGTCTGGTACCTTCTCAAAGCTGCTCAGGAAGCAGAGGTTATAATGGATGGTGCTCTTCCAGCCATCTGGAGCTGTCCAGAAAAAGGGAAAATGGTGTCGGGTGAAACTGTAGATCTCCTGCACACTGAGGCCACAGTGGGGGCTCTTTCTTAATGCTAGGGCAATAAGGTGGCTACAATTGAGAGGGATCCGTTGCCAGGATTTCTCTTGGCTGTTGATTTGCCATAGGTTCTGGCTCTGGAAGCACTCTCTTTCAGGGGACTGGAAGGAGTTGTCCTCTTGTTTCTCAGCCTCCTCTTCTGTGAGCACAAAGTCATTAGGGGAATAGATATCTTGCTTCTGTATAGGAGACTGCTCACTGGAGGAAGATGACAGGGACTCTACCACTGTGACCTCTGAGCAGTTAGACTCTTCATCTGTTAGTGAGGGCTGAGGGAAAGGAGAAATGCTTGTCAGATCCTTTTTTCCACTGGGCTTTGGGGCCTTCTGGCCACCAAGGGGGCACAGGATGTTGGGGTTCACCCATATCCACAGATTGGGTTCACAGTAAGGACCATCTTTATCAGGACTGGGTCTCCTCTTCTGAGGCATCTCTGGGGGCTTCATTACTCGGATTCTGTATTTGCTAAGGATCTGCTCAGGTAAGGAGCACTGGTCTGTGGTACAAGACAAAAATAACTCATTCTCCATGTCCCAGTCCAGCAGCCCTGGTACCTGGCCTTGGAGATTGTACCAAAATTCACGATCTTTTAGTTTTAACTCCATCTTTAGTGGAGAGATAGGTGGAAGGAAACTTCTGAAAGAACAGAGTTCTAGCAGGCACTTAAAGTTGTTGTTTGGGCACCACTTTTTAGGTAGTATATCTCATCTAGAGAGCTTATTAGTTGGCCTCCTAGAAGTACTGAAGAAAGAGGCACCAATGCCTCACTGACTAGTGGTCAGACTTGGAGAAACCTCAGCCTTCTGGAATAAGGCTCAATACAAGAAAGTAATGAAAAAGAGCTTTTCACCAGAAAAAAAAAATTTAGGTTGAATTCTTAAGCTGTGATTGGAAGCAGAAAGTCACCTCGAGAGAACCCATAAACTTTCAGTTAGGTGCAAACTACGGTGACTTGCATAACAGGTGATTATCTGGCATATATTTCAACTCTTCATAAGTCCATTTAATGAAGAGACAAACATATGTATAGATCACATTATATTTCTGAGTCTTCCTTAATGGTTTAAAAAATCATTTCAGTCTTCAAATGCCTTTGGATTTCTGTTAAGTGCTTTTACATAGATGATCTCAACTGATTTTCATGGAAGCCCTGCAAGATAAAATAGTATTATTCACCTCATGTCACAGATATGGCAACTGAGATCATCATACACAAGTAAGTAGGGGAGCTAGATCCACAGCCCAGATCTTCTTTTTCACTATACCCATTGCCTCTTGATCATACTCAACATACGATATACAACAGGCAGCAATATGTGCAACCTGAGTTTTATAGTAAGATGGTAACTATAAACCAGAACAGGGCCTCTATTATTCTCATACTGATGCTAGACTCTAACCTTGCTGCTATTTTCAATCCTTTTCTGGAAAACAGCTGGCTTTTCTCTCTCCAGGTCACCTTCTCAGGAAATAAATTCTGAACTATACTCTGAACAGTAGGACCAAAATGTAGCCATGATATGTAAGGTCCCAAAAGCCACAGAGCTAGTATTTCCAGTAAGTTCATGACCAGGACATTTGTAAGAAAAACAAACTGGCAATGTTTCCTTTAATCAAGTTTGCACAAAATCCATGTGTAAAGTATGTGATTCAATTAAAACCACTATATAGGACTATGTTGCAAACATATCCAGCAAATGTCAAAAGCAGCCATTGGAGAGGCACTTTCATCGCCATATGGTTTCCACACTCTCTGGTTCTCTTCTACTCTAAATAATCTTTCATACAGGTGGCCTGAGTGATCTTTGTACAGCATAAATATAAAATGTAACACAACAATTATATCAACTGTTAATTCTTATTGAATGCTGTAAACTCTCTATTTAACTCATAAATCCTCAAAATAATCCTATGAAATAGGTACTCTTATTATTCTTCCATTACAGAGTAAAAAACATAAGACACAAAAAAGCCTAAGTCATAGAGCTAGCAAAGGCCAGAGCTTTCAAACATAGGCAGCCTGACTGTAAAACATGTGCTTTTACCCACCATGCCAATCTTCTCCATTTTGGTATTACAATATAAAATCTTATAACTTAATGGAACATAAAAGGTCTTTCAAATCTCATCTCTGCTTACCTTTCCAGGCTAAGTTAACACCCCAGCTTTCTTGCTTCATACTTTACATTCCATAAATACTGAAATGCTAGGATCTTCACCACACACCCTTGTTTGGCTTATGTTCCTTTGCTCAAAAAAATTTGCTTAAAATGGCCTACTAATGCCTTGACTTAACTAACCTCTACTCATCTTTTTAAGACTACAGAACGCCTTCCTTAATGAAAATGCTACTTCCATTTCCCCATAGGGAATTAATGGATCTCTTCCCTAGTGGGTACTGACCTTGGAAAAGCAGGAGATTAACCTGAAATATTTAGCCTATTATGCCAATAACAGAGAGCCCGACAGCATTTTAGTGCTTAGCAGTCTTTCATTCCTTAAGTGGGGGCTCTAGTGTTACAGAATTTCTCTTCCATCTTCACCTGGGAACATTCTCCAACCCTTAGATATTGGCTAGTAAAACCAGGTTATCACTATGTATTGTTTCTTTGGACCTCATTTAGAAACATTCAGTGTTTATGTATCGAGCATCCACCATGTTCCAAGAAGTATCTAAAAGGTCTGTCAGATGAGTAAGACACAACCCAAGAGGATATCACAGACTAATGGGGAAAGACAGAGAAGTAAAGAGAAAGTTAAAATAGTGTGTGATGAGTATTTGACACTATAACAGAATAGCATAGAGAGGAACAACTTAACCCAGATAATGGGAATCAGAAGGGTTCCCACAGAAGATATTACTTGAGCTTAAAATACATGTTACCCAGAAGCAGAGATATGGAGAATAGGCTAGCCCATACCAACGAGGTACACATTCAACGCAGTGTATATGCAAAACTCATAAACTCATAATACTCAAAGCAAAACTCATAAAACGATTTGAGTTTTAGAGTAAGATGATAACCATCAAAAGATGGCCTCCGTTAGTCTCAAACATGTTAGAATCCAACCTTGCTTGTCTCTTAAGTGTGCTCCAAAAAAGGAGATGGGGACATTTTGCATGTACTCTGGAAAAATACTCAAACTCATATTTGTGAGTAGCCTGTTTCCCAGGTACCAAACTATCCCAAGTGTTGATACAGGCAAAAATGTCAGTGATTGATGAGACCACATGTTATAAGGAAAGAATTGTAAAACAACATAATAAGTTAAATCAGAAAAAGTGGTGGGAACTCATAATGACCTTAGAAATACCTTTTCAGCGTGGGCATGCATATGTTTGCTCTTTCTCTGTCTTAAACACACACACACACACACACACACACACACACACACACACACACACAATGATATGGTTTGGGTTTGTCCCCACCCATATTTCATGTTGAATTGTAATCCCCAATGTTGGAGGGAGGACATGGTGGGAAGTGATTGTATCATGGGGATGAATTTCTCCCTTGCTGTTCTCATATTGAGTTCTCACAAAACCTAGTTTTTTGAAGGTGTGTAGCACGTCCCCTTTTGCTCTCTCTCTCTCTCTCCTGCTGGCATCTGAATATGTGCTGGCTTCCCCTTCAACTTATGCCATAATTGTACATTTCCTGAGGCCTCCCCAGCCATGCCTCCTCTACAGCCTGTGGAACTGTGAATCAACAGAACCTCTTTTGTTTATAAATTACCCAATCTCAGGTAGTTCTTTATAGCAGTGTGAGAATGAACTAATACATCCAACAACAGGAGCAGTAGTAGAAGTAGAGCACTACTATTGCCTGCCTTCAATTTTCAAAAGCATTTCCGTGCCCAGATTTGATTCCCACTCAAAGGACTGATAAGGAGGGCAGCTGATACACATTTTGGGGCAGAAAAAAGTTAGTGATATTAATAAAGGCTTTTGTTACAATCAAAAATGCTTCCAAGAATGTCAGAGCAGTGTTAAAAGGATGAAAAGTCACCTTAAAGGGGTTTTCACTATCAAATTGTAACTTTTTGACCACATACGTTATAATTAAAACTACTTTAGTCTGTAATATGCTATAAGTACATGACGATACTCTTAAAAAAGGTAGTTGTGGGCTGGGTGCAGTGTCTCATGCCTGTAATTCCAGTACTTTGAGAGGCCAAAGCAGGGTGATTGCTTGAGGCCAAATGTTTGAGACCAGCCTGGGCAACACAGGAAGACTCTGTCTCCAGAATTTTTAAAAAATCAGCTGTGCATGATGGCATGCACCTGTAGTCCTAGCTACTCAGAAGGCTGAGGTGGGAGGATTGCTTCAGCTCAAGAATTTGACACTGCAGTGAGCTGTGATGGCACCAGTGTACTCCAGCCTGGTCAGTGGAATAAGATTCTTTCTCTTAAAAAAAAAAAAAAAAAAGGTAGTTATAATGAAAAGAAAATGCCATAGGATATTTAAGATTTGTTGCCTTTATGTATGAAACAGCAAATATTCATGGTTACTTTTTTCATTTTAAGTATACGTCTTTTGTAAAGCATAGATATGTGCTTGTTTCTATCAATGGGCAAACAGGAAAGAATACAGGAAAAACAACGAGTAAGCTATATGTGGTTCCAGAAAAACAGGTGCAATATCAATGGCAGCTGTGTATAGTTGTATAGGTTGCATACAGCCCAAAGGGGCCTGTGATGGTGAATACAAAATGTATTGTATTGATTGGATTGAAGGATACAAAGTATTGGTTCTCGGTGTATCTATGAGGGTGTTGACAAAGGAGATTAACATTTGAGTCAGTGGGCTGGGAAAGGCAGATCCACCCTTAATCTGGGTAGGCACCATACATCAGCTGCCAGTGCAGCTAGAATATAAAGCAGGCAGAAAAACATATACAAAGACTAGACTGGCCCAGCCTTCCAGCTTACATCTTGCTCCAGTGCTGGATGCTTCCTGCCCTTGAACATTGGACTCCAAGTTCTTCAATTTTGGGACTCGAACTGGCTTTTTTTGCTCCTCAGCTTGCAGATGGCCTATTGTCAGACCTTGTGATAGTGTGAGTTAATACTTAGTAAACTCCCATTTAATATATGTGTATACACACACACACACACACACACACACACACACACATATATAAATAAAGGGATAGAACCAATAGGATATATGTATATATGCGGACAGAATAAATAGGAGATATATATATATACACACACACATATATATGTATGTGTGTGTACAATTGGCATACAAAATTTAAATACATATACACACACAAATATATCACCTAATACTAATATTTAAATGAATATGAATATTTAAATACATATATAAATGCTAATATTTAGATACATATATATTTAATATATATTTATAAATACATATGTATTTAATTAAGTATATATATTTAATAAATACTAATGTTTAAATACATATATATACATACATACACATGTATAGATTTGTGATGGCAGTACTTGCATCTCCACTTGTGTGTGTGTGTGTGGGGGGGTGTGTATCACCTAATACAGATTTTGGTATTAGGAGTGGTTCTAGAGGAATGGAATATTAAGTATGGAGTTCTTTAATTGGTTTTGGGGTTTCTGGAGTTGGCTACTTAATATGATTACACCCAAAAACATAAGGACTTTACTTCTAATAGTATGGAGAACACTGATAGTCCTTGGCATGAACTGTTTGGAAAGTTATGCAAAATAAATGCATTTGACACTCCTATTCACTGCTAGTGAATACCAAGGAGTTAGTGACTCTACACATAATACCTTCAACCATATGTGGAGAACCAAGGGACATAATGAAGCTGGTTAGTTGCTCCTAAGTTCAGTGGACAAAGTGATGAAAGAAAATGATAAACTCAGGGATTCTAACTCCTGGCTTCAGAAGCAGATATCGAGCCTCAAATCTGCTAAGAATGCTCTGAGTGAGAACCTTGACTGCTCTAGATAAAGAGCTGAAATTGTGGAAAAACAGACACAAGCTCTTATCACATGAGTGGCTGACCTGCAACAAAAGGTACATGCCCAGCCTCACTAGGTGTCTACCCTTGAAGTGAGGGCATTGATTGGAAAAGAATGGGACCCTGAAACTTGGAATGGGAACGTGTGGGGAAACCCTGATGAAGCTGAGAACCCTGAGTTTGTTAGCTCTGATGAACCTTTTTTGCCAGAAGAAACACCTTCCCCATCCCCAGTAGTGGCAACATACCCTCCCTGACCCATGCTGCCATCAGCCTTTCCACCTTTGTCTGAGGAGATAAACCCTTTGCTGCCTGAGGCAACAGTGATGGCCTCCCCTGAGGCAGTTGCCAGGCAAGATAATGTTGATTCTCCTCAGGAGCCACCCTCAACATCCCTGTTTGCTTCTAGAGCTATAATTAAAGTCTTGTTGGGCCCTTAGACGTGAGGTTGAGAGTGTGATCCATGAGGAGATGTGCTACTCTCTAAAAGAATTGCTTGCATTTTCTACTTTATAAAAGCAGAAATCTGGAGAACAGGCCTGGGAATCAATATTAAGGGTGTGGGATGATGGTGGCAGGGACATAGAGTTGGATCAGATTAAATATACTGATTTGAGTCCACTAAGTAGGGACTCAGCACTTGCTATTGCAGCTCGGGGAGTTAAAAAAGGTTCTAACCATTTATTTGCTTGGCTAGCTGAAATATGTATTAAAAGATGGCCCACTATGAGTTGGAAATGCCTGATCTCCCTTGGTTTAATATAGGGAAAGGGATCCAAAAGCTTAGGGGGATTGAGATGGTGGAGTGGATTCGTCACTTTAGACCTACTCACCCCAGTTGGGAGGTTCCAGAAGATATATCCTTGACCAATGCCTTGTGAAATAGATTTGTGATGGCAGCACTTGCATCTTTGAAGAGCCCTGTAATTGCTCTTCTCTGTATCTCAGATCTAACAATGGGAACTGCAGTCACTCAACTACAAAATATAAATACAATGGGAATAATTGAACCTCTAGATGGCAGGGGCCAAGTGGTGGCCCTCAACCATCAAAGGCAAGGTGGGAATAGCTACTGTAATGGACAGCAGGGGCAAAGCACCAGTTAGAATAGACTGACTAGTGTAGAGCTCTGGCATTGGCTAATTAATGACGGTGTTCCTAGAAGTGAAATTGATAGGAAGCCTACTGCATTCCTACTTAATTTATATAAGTGGAAAACTTCTGAGTCAAAATGACAAAAGGCTAATTTGAATTATAAAAACAGAGAATCATAGCCTCTCAATTTCCAGACTTGAGCCAGTTTACAGACCCAGAACCCCTTGAATGAAAGGGAGGTTGGGTCCTGTTGAGGAAGGACCCCATTTATACTGGACCCCATAAATACTGACAATTTATGCTGTTAATCTTTCTCCCATCCTTCCCCAAGGAGATCTCCGGCCTTTTACCAGGGTAACTGTGCATTGAAGAAACAGAAATGATCAGACATTCCCAGGACTACAGGACACTGGCTCTGAGCTGACGTTGATTTCAGGGGATCCAAAATGTCATTGTGTTCCTCCAGTTAATGTAGGGACTTATGGATGTCAAGTAATTAATGGTGTTTTAGCTCTGGTCCAACTTACAGTGGGTCCAGTGGGTTCCCGGACACATCCTGTGGTCACTTCCCCAGTGCCAGAGTGTATAATTGGCATAGGCATACTTAGCAGCTGGCAAAACCCCTACATTGGCTCTGTGACTGGTTGAGTGAGGGCTATAATGGTAGGAAAGGCCAACTGGAGGCCATTAGAGCTGCCTCTATCTAGAAAAATAGTAAACTAAAAACAATATCGCTTCCCTGGAGGGATTGCAGAGATTAGTGCCACCATTAAGGGCTTGAAAGATGCAGAGGTGGTGATTCCGAACACCTCCCTATTCAATGCTCCCATTTGGTTTGTACAGAAGACAGATTGATCTTGGAGAGTGACAGTGGATTATTGTAAGTTTGTCCAAGTGGCGATTCCAATTGCAGATGCTGTACCAGATGTGGTTTCATTGGTTGAGCAAATTAACACATCTCCTGATACCTGATATGCAGCCACTGACTTGGCAAATGCCTTTTTCTCCATTCCTGTCCATAAGATCCACCAGAAGCAATTTGCTTTCAGCTGGCAAGGCCAGCAATATACCTTTACTGTCCTACCTCAGGGGTATATCGACTCTCTGGCTTTGTGTCATAATTTTATTTGGAGGGACCTTGATTGCTTTTTGCTTCTGCAAGATATCACACTGGTCCATTACATTGATGATATTATGCTGATTGGATCCAGTGGGCAGGAAGTAGCAAACACACTGGACTTAATGGTGACACATTTGCATGCTAGAGAATGGGAAATAAATGTGACTACAATTCAGGGAACTTCTGCCTCAATAAAATTTCTAGGGGTCCAGTGGTATGGGATCTGTTGAAACATTCCAAGGTGAAGGATAAGTTTGGCCCCTCCTACAACCAAGAAAGAAGCATAATGCTTAGTGGGCCTATTTTGATTTTGGAGGCAACACATTCCTCATTTTGGTGTGTTTCTCCAGCCCATTTATTGAGTGACTCAAAAGGCTTCCAGCTTTGAGTGGAGTCCAGAATAGGAGAAGGCTCTGCAACAGGTCCAGGCTGCTGTGCAAGCTGCTTTGCCACTTGGGCCATATGACCCAGCAGATCCAATGGTGCTTGAGATGTCAGTGGCAGATAGGGAAGCTGTTTGGAGCCTTTGGTAGGCCCCCACAGTTGAATTGCAGCAGAGGCCTCTACAATTTTGGAGCAAGGCCATGCAATCTTCTGCAGATAACTACTCTCTTTTTGAGAGGCGGCTCTTGGCCTGTTACTGGGCTTTGGTGGAAACTGACCATTTGACTATGAGTCATCAAGTTGCCATGCGACCTGAACTGCCTTTCATTAACTTGGTGCTTTCTGATCAATCTAGCCATAAAGTGGGTCATGCACAGCACCATTCCATCATCAAATGGAAGTGGTATATTTGTAATTGGGCTTGAGAAGGTCCTGAAGGCACAAGTAAGTTACATGAGAAAGTGGCTCAGATACCCATGGTCTCTGCTCCTGCCAACCTATCACGGGATTCATGGGTCCAGGAATCAAGAGGTGGAAGTGGAAGTGGCACCACTTACCATCACGCCTAGTAATCCACCAGCAAAATTTTTGCTTCCTATTCCCACGACATTACGTTCTGCTGGCTTAGGGGACTTAGCTCCAGAGGGAGGAATGCTGCCACCAGGAGACACAACAATGAATCCATTAAACTGGAACTTAAGATTGCTGTCTGGACACTTTGTGCTCTTCCTACCTTCAAGTCAACAGGCTAAGAAAGGAGTTACAGTGTTGGCTGGGGTGACAGACTCGGATTATCAAGATGAAATCAGTCTTTTACTCCACAACGGAGGCAAGGAGGTGTATGCATGAAATTCAGGAGATCCATTAAGGCATCTCTTAGTATTACCATGTCCTGCAATTAAAATCAATGGGAAACTACAACAGCCTAATCCAGGCAGGACTATAAATGGCCCAGACTCTTCAGGAATGAAGGTTTGGGTCACTCCACCAGGAAAAAAACCAAGACCTGCTGAGGTGCTTGCTGAAGGCAAAGGGAATACAGAATGGGTAGCAGAAGAAAATCATCATCAATAGTAACTACAACCACATGACCAGCTGCAGAGTTGAAGACTGTAATTGCCATGAGTATTTCCTCCTGTTAAAAACATGTTTGTGCATGTATACACTTTTACTAAGAAAATCTCTTAATTTTATTTCCTTTTTCCTTTATCATGTGACATAAGATTTGTTGACTTCATATCAGCATTTAAGTATTGTTAACTTTATGTAACAGTATGTGGGTTGGGGATTGGTGCATTTCCAGTTGTACGAAGGACAGTTGTATTATATTAGGCATAATTATAACCTTATTGTTTTTATTTGAAGATTATTTATGATCTCAGGAAATGTGTATAGGTTCAAGCTGACAAGGGCTGTACTTGTGATGGTTACTACTGAGTATCAACTTGATTGGATTGAAGGATGCAAAATATTGATCCTGGGTGTACCATGAGGGTGCTGCCAAAGGAGATTAACATTTGAGTCAGTGGGCTGGGAAAGGCAGACCCACTCTTAACCTGGGTGAGCACCATCTAATCCGCTTCCAGCTCAGCTAGAATACAAAGCAGGCAGAAAAACATGAAAAGACTGGACTGGCCTAGCCTCCCAGTCTACATCTTTCTCCTATGCTGGATGCTTCCTGCCCTCAAAGATCAGACTCCAAGTTCTTCAGTTTGGGGACTTGGCCTGACACTCCTTGCCTCATGCAGAAGGCCTACTTTGGGATCTTGTAATCGTGTGAGTTAACACTTAATAAACTTCCCTTTATACATATATTTATCCTATTAGTTCTGTCCCTCTAGAGAACCCTAATACAGTGCCCAATAAGAGAGCATGAAATTCACCCTGAGCTGAATTTTTCTGTTTTCCAAACCACGTGTTCTGGTTCTGGAGCTGTGTCAATCCCAAAGTGGTATCTCTTTTTAATTCACACAGAGGAGCCATTCAGTCACCATGTGGCCAAACTGTATCCTCCTAGACAGGGCATCTTGATTCTAATTCACACATAGATCAGCAGCCATGTATACTAAGAACTAGGAAGACAGATAAACACTGATGGTCACAAATAATAATCACATAGAAATAGGTCCAATAGGGTGTTTCAAGATGATTTACAACACGATTTAAAGAAAAGAACTACCTAAGAAAATTCAATCCCTTATCTTCTAAAAAATGAATCCTTTCAAAAGTCCTACTAATTATAACAAAATATGAATAAGGAATACACAAACCTGAAAATATAGCAAAAAGACAGGACAGGATAATGGGTACTAGCAAACATGTGCAAATTAAAGAAGGCTTCATTTTTGTTAAAGACAAGTGGCCCAAAAAACCCCCTGTGTGACGGATAGAAAATTAGTACCATGAGATAATAAATAAAACATTGTTATTAAAAGGACTTTAGTCAACACCTTATGGTTAAATCATTTTGAACTACTCAGTCATGTCTTATAACCTCCTTGTCCCAAGAATCAATTTAGTTGGTAACCTGTGTTATGTTACCTTGGCATGTCTGAGATGGTATTTCTCTTTTCTCTCAGTTGAGTAAGATTATTGAAACCCTAGGAAAATGTAAAAAGGAATAAAATTACTGAAATCCTGGAAAGATAAAATAAGTTAGCCCAAGGAAGAAAAAATGCAAGCCTGGAAATAAAAAGGAAATAAACCTGTGGTGTTCATATTTTAGAGTAACTTTCAATGTAAGTGCATGGATATATTTTTAATCATTGTATTTGTGTAGATTTCATATACTAGTCAAGTGGTCTGAAATGTTTCAAAAAAAGCCAGTTCAAATTTATAACTGCAGTTACAAATTTGAGCTGGCTTTTTTTGAAAAATTTAATTCATCAAATTAGTAACCAATGTATAGATGGTCAATAAAAACGAATTTAATAAAATTGAGCAGTAGGCAAAGTACAGATAGTAGTAAGTATTTATATCCACTTAAAAAAAGCCACTGGACAACAAAGACTCTATGACAGGGTTTATTATGTTGACACTATTTTCTTTAGCTTCTCTCTCTAGCAATCAGATTAACTTTTTGAGTTTTTGGAGAACTCCTCAGCATTCTCACATGCACCAAAAATGACAGAGTTCAATTCCTAACATGTTATGTTTGAAGTAGCTGTACACGTAGCAAACTAAGGTAGGCTAGTGGAATAAGTGATTGAGAATTGACTCATCAACTTGTTTCTGCCATGTCTTATTAAGTTTCCTTATCTGTAAAATGAAAATAATGAAAAGTCCTACCTCAATGAGTTATTGAGAATATCAAATGAAAAAAAGTATTCCACAATTTATTATGTTATGTTATTCTTTTTAAGGGGAACACTGGCTATTTAAAAAAAAATTTAGCATCCATCCTCCCATCATCTACATTAGGTATTTCTCCTAATGTTATCCCTCCCCAACCCCTCCACCCCCTCCTATCCTTTCCCTAACCCCTCATCCCCCCACAAGCCCCAGTGTGTGATGTTCCCCTCCCTGTGTCCATGTGAGGAACACTGGTTCTTAAATGTGAATATATCACAGAGAAATCATAGTGACAAACAAAGATGCTTGATTTTAACAACTATGCATGGAAAGCTTATTTAATTTGGGAGTCTTCAGATTGAATATTAATCCTCACCTTAGGAGCTGCAATTGGAGCTAAAAACCTCAATTCAACAAAGTTTTGAGTCCTACTTTATTCCAAGGCTTCGAGAGTTTTAAACTTGAGGGAGAAAAGTAACTTTTTATTTGGAATATTTGTTTTCAAGTGCTCTGAAACCCCTTAAAAGGCAATAGCCTTTTGTTAATTGCCACTTACTGCTTGTTTTTCTTTCCATGGGTTCAGCTTCAAGTGCCTGGAAAGGAGAAGGAGACTGTCTACAAAACAAAAGAAAACATAAAATCAGATAAAGGAAAACCTTGTGGAGATGGCTATATCCTGGGTCAAGTTTTGCATAGCTTAATGGAATGAATCTATTCTGCAATATGAATTAAATGGCATGTCAAGAACATACAGAATACAGAGAGGAGAGTCAGGATTTTAGGTCCAGTGCATGTTTCACATCATCAGCTTTTTGTTATTCTCAGGACAAGTCACATCAACATACATATATTAAACACATATCCAGGTTAATTTCGTACAGTGATTTAATACACTTTAGTAACCCTCTTCTCATTGCTCCAAATATATAAGGAATAAAGTTACACAGATAAACAGACCATAAAAAATAATCAAGCTCAAATATAAAGAAAAAAATCATCTTATTAGACAAGAACAAAACAAAATGATAAGTGAAATTAAGCCAACCTTACAACCAGAATTTGGGCCAAGCCCACTAGCTATTGCAACTGGTTCTACCGGACCTGTGGTGTTCTCTGTAACATCATAAGACAATAACTCTGAACTTCCATTCTGAAATGTAATAGTGGATTGAAGCCTGGAGTGCTGGGAGAAGGCAACTAAAAAGCCTTTAGAAAGGGTTGAGGGAAAGATGGAACAGCTCAGGAATGCAGTTCCCAGAGAGAACAAGGAAGAGGGTGAATGATCACTGCATTTCCAAATGAGTTATTACTTCCCAAAGACCAGGAGATTCCCAGGCTGAAAAGTACCATGAGTTTCCAGCATGGCTGCTTGAGCCAGCGCAGCAGGGCTCTGTACAAAAACTCGCACAAATCTTGGCGGCCGTTTCAACTGGTGCCTGGAACACCTGGGAGACAGAGCCACCCATTCAACTGAAAACAGGGGGCTGAAACAGGGAGCCAGATAATCTGGCTGGGTGGGTCCCACACCCACAAAGACTAGCAATCTGAAGCACTCTGGACTGAGAGTTTCACAGAAAGCACAGCAGGATATGGGATGGTGCAGCTCTATGGGGGGAAGGGTGTCTGCCATTAATGAGGCAGTCCACCACTACCGAAGGCAGTCCGCCATTACCAAGGCAGTCCACCATTACCAAGAGAGTCCAACTTTACCAAGGTAGTCCACCATTACTGAGGCAATCCACCATTACTAAGGCAGTCCACCATTAGAGGCAGTCCGCCATTGCTGAGGCAGATGGCCATTACTGAGGCAGTTCTAACTATAACTCTATAAACAAAACCATAAGGAAGTTCGCACAGCAGATGGGCAGAGCCCACAGCAGCTCAGCAATGCCCCTGCTGGCAGACTGTGACAAGGCTACCTCCTAGCTGGGAGGGTATCTCTGAGAAAAGGTGACAGCACATCAGAAACTTATAAATAAAGCCCCACCTTCCCAGGACAGAGCACCTGGGTAAAAAGGCGGTTATGAGTTCTGTTGCAGCAGACATAAGCTTACCGCCCAGCAGCTCTGAATGAAACAATGGAGCTCCCAGCTCAGCACTTGAGCTCCTATAAGGGTCAGAGTGTCTCCTCAAGCAGCTCTCTGACCCCAGTATATCCAAAGAGACACCTCATAAAGGAGAGCTCAGGTTGACATCTGGCAGGTATCTATCTGGGATGAAGAAAAAAGAAGAAACTGGCAGCAATCCTTACTGTTCTGCAGCCACTACAGGTGAAACCCAGGCAAGCAGGGTCTGGGGATACAGCAGTCCTACAGCAGAGGGGCCTGACTGTTAGAAGGAAACCTAAAAAACAGAAAGAAATAACTTCACCATCAACAAAAAGGACGCCTGCTCAGAGACCCCATCTGAAAGTCACCAACTACGAAGACCACAGGTAGAGAAATACACAAAGATGGGAAGAAATCAGTGCAAAAAGGATGAAAACACCCCAAAACAGAACACCTCTCCTCCTCCAAGGGATCACAACTCCTCACCAGAAAGGGAACGAGGCTGGATGGAGAATGAGTCTGATGAATTGACAGAAACAGGCTTCAGAAGGTGAGTAATAGCAAACTTCTGTGGGCTAAAAGAACACATTCAAACCCAATGCAAAGAAACCGAAAACCTTGAAAAAATGTTTGACAAAATGCTAAGGAGAATAAACAGCTTAGAGAAGAATAAAATGAACTTATGGAGCTGAAAAACACA
>NW_016107923.1:80497-101030 GCF_001604975.1 Cebus imitator | reverse complement strand
TCAAAAGAGACAAAGAAGGTCATTACATAATGATAAAAGGATCAATGCACCAATAAGAGCTAATGATCCTAAATATAGATGCACCCAATACAGGAGCACCCAGACACATAAAGCAAGTTCCTAATAACCTACAAAGAGACTTAGACTCCCAAACAGTAATAGTGGGAGACTTTAACATTTCACTGTCAATATTAGACAGATCAATGAGACAGAAAATCCACAAATATACCCAGGACTTGAATGCAGATCTGGTTCAAGCAGATCTAATAGACATCTACAGGACTCTCCATCCCAAATTCACAGAATATACATTCTTCTCAGCACCACATCACACCTACTCTAAAACTGACCACCTAATTGGAAGTAAATCACTATTCAGCAAATGCAAAAGAACAGCAAGCATAACAAACAGCCTCTCAGACCATAGTGCAATCAAATTAGAACTCAGGATTAAGAAACTAACTCAGAACTGCTCAGCTTCATGGAAACTGAACAACTGGCTCTTGAATGGTGATGGGGTAAACAATGAAATGAGGGAGAAATAAAGATGTTCTTTGAAACCAACGAGAATGAAGATACAATGTAGCAGAATCTCTGGGAAACATTTAAAGCAGTGTTAAGAGGAAAATTTATAGCAATAAATGCCCATATGAGTAGCAAGGAAAGATCTAAAATCGACACCCTATCATCAAAATTGAAAGAGCTAGAGGAGCAATATAAAAAAAACTCAAAAGCTATCAGAAGACAAGAAATAACTAAGATCAGACAGAACTGAAGGAGATAGAGACACAAAAACCCTACAAAAAAAATCAATAAATCCAGGAGCTGGTTTTTTTTAAAGGGTCAACAAAATAGACACTTCTAGCGAGATTAATAAAAAAGAAAAGGGAGAAGAATTAAATAGATGCAATAAAAAACGATAAAGCGATTATCACTACCGATTCCACAGAATACAAACTATCATCAGAGATTACCACGAACAACTCTATGCATATAAACAAGTAAACCTGGAAGAAATGGATAAATTCCTGGACAAGTTCACCCTCCCAAGCCTAAATTCAGGAAAATGTTGAAACCCTGAATAGACCAATAACAAGGACTGAAGTTCATGCAGCAATTAATAGCCTATCAAACCAAAAAAATCACAGGTCTAGATGGGTTCACAGCCGAATTCTACCAGGCATAAAAAGAGGAGCTGGTACCATTCCTTCTGAAAGTATTCCAAACAATCCAAAAAGAGGGAATCCTTCACAAATCATTTTATGAGACCAACATCATCCTGATACCAAAACCTGGCAGAGACTCAAAAACAAAAGAAAACTTCAGGCCAATATCCGTGATAAACATAGATGCAAAAATCTTCAATAAAATACTGGCAACTGATTGCAACAGTGCATCAAAAAGATTATCCATCACGATCAAGTAGGCTTCATCCTGGGGATGCAAGGCTGGTTCAACATAAGCAAGTCTATAAACGTAATTCACCACATAAACAGAACCAAAGACAAAAAACACATGATTATCTCAATAGATGCAGAGAAGGCCTTAGACAAAATTCAACAGCCTTTATGCTCAAAATTCTTAATAAACTAGGTATCGACAGACTGTATCTCAAAATAATAAAAGCTATTTACAACAAACCCACAGCCAATATCATACTGAATGGGCAAAAACTGGAAGCATTCCCCTTGAAATCTGGCACCAGACAAGGATGCCCTCTCTCACCATTCCTATTCAATATAGTACTGGAAATTCTAGCCAGAGCAATCAGGCAAGAAAAAGAAATAAAGGGTATTCAAATAGGAAATGAGAAAGTCAAATTATCCCTATTTGCAGATGACATGATTGTATATTTAGAAGACCCTATCATTTCAGCCCTAACTCTCCTGAAACTGAGAAGCAATTTTAGCAAAGTATCAGGATGCAAAATCATTGTGTAGAAATCACAAGGGTTCTTCCTATACACCAATAACAGACTTAAAGAGAGGCAAATCAAGAATGAACTGCCATTCACAATTGCTGCAAAGAGAATAAAATACCTAGGAATACAACTAACAAAGGATGCAAAGGACATCTTTAAGGGGAACTACAACCACTGTTCAAGGAAATAAGAGAGGACACAAACAGATGGAAAAACTTTCCATGCTCATGTTTAAGAAAAATCAATATTAGGAAAATGGCCATACTTTCCAAAGTAATTTACACATTCAATGCTATCCCCATGAAGCTACCAATGGCCCTCTTCACAGAACCGGAAGAAACCACCTTAAACTTCATATGGAACCAAAAGAGAGCCCACATAGCCAAGACATTTCTAAGCAAACAGAGCAAAGTTGGAGGCATCATGCTATCTGACTTCAAACTATACTACAAGGCTACAGAAATAAAAACATCATGGTACTGGTACCAAAACAGAAATATAGACCAATGAAACACAACAGAGGCCTCGGAGGCAACACCACACATGTACAAACATCTGGTCTTTGGCGAACCAGACAAAAACAAGCAATGAGGAAAGGATTCCCTGTTTAATAAATGGTGTTAGGAAAACTGGCTAGCCACGTGCAGAAAGCAGAAACTGGACCCCTTCCTGACACCTTACACTAAAATTAACTCCAGATGGTTTAAAGACTTAAACATAAAACCAAAAACTATAAAAACCCCAGAAGAAAACCTAGGCAATATCATTCAGGACATAGGCATAGGCAAGGACTTCATGACTAAAACACCAAAAGCATTGGCAACAAAAGCCAAAATAGACAAACGGGATCTAATTAAATTCCAGAGCTTCTGTACAGCAAAAGAAACCATCATTAGAGTGAACCGACAACCAGCACAGTGGGAAAAAATTTTTGCAACCTACCCATCTGACATAGGGCTTATATCAAGAATCTCCAAATAAATAAAACAGATTTAAAAGAAAAAAACAAACAAACCCATTCAAAAATGGGCAAAGGATATGAACAGACACTTTTTAAAAGAAGGCATTTATGGGGCCAACAAACATGTGAAATCACTGGTCATTAGAGAAATGCAAATCAAAACCACATTGAGATACCATCTCACACCAGTTAGAATAGTGATCATTAAAAAATCTGGAGACAACAGATGCTGGAGAGGATGTGGAGACATAGGAACACTTTTACACTGTTGGTGGGAGTGTAAATTAGTTCAACCATTGTGGAAGACAGTGTTGTGATTCCTCAAGGACTAGAAATAGAAATTCCATTTGACCCAGCAATCCCATTACTGGGTATATATCCAAAGGATTATAAATCATTCTATTATAAAGACAAATGCACATGTATGTTCATTGTGGTACTGTTTACAATAGCAAAGACCTGGAACCAACCCAAATGCCCATCAATGATAGACTGGACGTGGAAAAGGTGGTACATATGCGCCATGGAATACTATGCAGCCGTAAAAAAACGATGAATTTGTGTCCTTTGTAGGGACATAAATGAATCTGGAAACCATCATAATCAGCAAACTGACACAAGAACAGAAAACCAAACACCACATGTTCTCACTCATAGGCAGCTGTTGAATAATGAGAACACAAGGACACAGGGAGGTGAGCATCACACACTGGGGTCTGTTGGGGGGTGGGAATAAGAGAGAGACAGTAGGGGGTAGGAAGGTTGAGGAGGGATAACATGAGGAGAAATGCCAGATATAGGTGATGGAGGGATGGAGGCAGCAAACCACATTGCCATGTAGGTACCTATGCAACAATCCTGCATAATCTGCACATGTACCCAAGAACCTAAAGTACACACAAAAAAAGAGTTTGATAGAATTTACTAGTGAAGCCATATGGTTCTTGGCTTTTCCTTGTTTGAAAGTTGTTGAGGGCTTATTCAGACTCCTTATTAATAATAGGTCTATTCAGATTTTCTGTTTATCATAGTGGTGTGTATCTTGGAATTTGTCCACTTTAAGTTATATAATTTTTGGTGTACAATTCATAATCTTCTCTGTAGTGCTATTTATTTATATAAGGTTGTTAGTAATAACTGTGTCTTCATTTCTTATATTAAAACTTGTTTTTTTCTTTTCCTTAATCAGTCTAGCTTAAGGTTTACCGATTTGTTGATCTTCCCAAAGAACAAAGCTTTGGTTTCAGGTTTTTCTCTATTGTTTTTCTACTTTCTTTTACATTTCTCTCATCTTTATTATTTCCTCCTTATACTAGCTAGTTTACTAGTTAATTATTTTTCTTCTGTAGTTTTTAGTTGTAAATACAGTTTATTGACTTGTAATCTTTTATTTAACTGTAAACATTTAAAACTATAGATTTTTCTCTGAGCACTCCTGCCATATCCTATTTGCCTTAGTATGTTTTGTTTTCATTTTCATTCATCTTAAAGAAAGTATTTTCTAATTTCCCTTGTCATTTCTTTTTGATCCATTGGTTGGTTACTTGTATCTTGTTTAAGTTCCAAAAATTTGAGGAATTTCCACTTTTTCTTCTGTTATCTATAGATGGTTTTATTCAGAGAAAATACTTTGTAAGATTTCCTTCTTTTGAAATTTATCGGGACTTGATTTGGATAATTTTTTTAGTTACCATTTTGATTCCTTTCTTATTTTCTTTTTGTATGTTTTCTAGTTATTTCTTAGATCCAATGTGGGAATGAAAACTCACATCTTAAATTTACAACAATCTAGTTTCAACTGATACCAGCTTACCTTCAGTAGTATATAAAAATTCTCTGTCTATACATCTCTAGCTCTCCCCCTTTATTATTGTCACAAATTACATATTTATACATCACATACCCATTAACATATGTTCATAATATTGTTTTATGGATCTAACCTTTCAATCATATAGGAATAAAGAGGCACTGGAAACAAAAAATGAAACAAGATTGGCCTTTATATTTATCTCTGTATTTTTCTTTAATGATACACTTTCTTGCAATATATGGCTTTAAGTTACTGTCTATCATCCTTCATTTCAGCCTGAGAGACTTCTTTTATATTTCTTGTAAGGCAGGTCTACTAGCGACAAACTCCCCCAGCTTTTGTTCATGTAGGAATGACTTAATTTCTCCTGTATTTTGAGGAGGTGTTTTACCAGGCATAGAATTCTTGATTGACAGGGCTTTTCCTTTCAGCACTTTAAATATTATCTGATGCCTTAGCCTCCACGGATTATGATGATAAATTGGCTGTTAATGTTATTGAGGATAACTTATACAATACAACTCACTTCTCTCTTGCTCCATTTAAGATTTTTTATCTCTGGTGTTTGATAGTTTGATTATAACATGTTTTAGTATGTGCTGCTTTGAATCCCATGGATCTCAATGGATCCTACTTGGAACCACTGATATTCTTGGTTGTATAGATTTATGCCTTTTAACAAATCTTGAAAGCATTTTGCCTTTATTTCTTCTTGTCTCTGCACCCTTACTTCTTTTCTCCTCCTGTAGACACATGTATGAGTATGTTGGTAGGCTCATTGGTGTGCCATATGTAACTTAGGCTCTTTATTTTTCTTCATTATTTTTTTTTCTGCATTTCAGACTAGATAAGATCAATTGACTCATTTCTACATTTGTTGATTGTTTCCTCTCCTTGCTCAAGTCTTACGTGGAACTCTTCTAGTGATTTTTCTAAAAATATCAGTTATTATACTTTTTAGCTCCACAATTTCAATTTGGTTTCTTATATATAATTGCTTTCCCTTTAGTGATATTCTCTCTCTAGTGACATGCCACTCTCCTGGATTACATGGCATATTTTTGAATCATATAATGTGATAACTCTAGAAAGCAAGTTATCCTCCCCCTTCAGGGTTTGTTGTTGCTTCCTTTGGATTCATTTTTTGTTTTTGCAGACTGTCTCCGTATTAAGGAACTTCTTCAAAATATAGCCAAGGAACTAATATTTCTGTCTTAGCATTCACTTACTGCTTACAAGGAGCCTAAAATTCAGATTGAGGTGTAAAGTTAGAGTTTTCTCAGGTATTTTCTGAGCATGCACCTAACTATGGACATTTATATGGCCTTCTGAATTCCATGGGATTTTCAAATTTTTTCCAAGCCCTTGTGCCCTCCTTTTTAAAGTATCTCATTCCCCAGCATCTTTTACCCTAAGTTTCAATCTATCTGTTGCTTGCCCCCGGGGTTGTCCCTTAATTCAGGCAGCTGCAGTTAGTATTTATTTTTAAATGCTTTTGAAAAATGCTGCCTGGCAGGATCCTCTGGCCCTGAGTTCTAAGGGAGACAAAACCAAACCAGGTCCCTGAGTCAATGCCTCAGGGAGACGCCAGACAGGTCAAAATACACAAACATAATTCTTTGTAAATGATTTCCCCTCTGATATCAGTAAGTCACACCAAAAAATTGGACCACCATCATCATAGCCACTGCTTGACTGGAGAGTAGAAGGTCATAGGGAAATAAATAATTTTAAATGTCCCAGTATTCTATTAAGAAATTTTGCAGCCTCTTTCTTCATTAAACACTCTCCTTGTTGTTGTAAGTTTTTTATAATACATATTTTAGAGTTCTGAAAAAGTTGATTCTGATAGTTTTTGTCAGTTTAATGGTTGCTTTTATGGAGTAACTGATCCTTGGAGCTCTCTGCACCACCATTGTCAGTGATAACACTCATTAATTTGTTTTCAAAATGAATTCACATTGTTCAAAATGAAAAAAAAAATTCACTTCTACAGATAGATTTATAAGCAGCTATACTGAATACCTGCTGTTGCTGTTGCTGTTGTTATTGTTTTAGGAAGTGTATGTAGTCTCTCTAAATATGTGATGTCTATCAGCAGCTGGCCATGAAGTATTGGAAGCTATAGCTACAACTAGACACAGCTAAGTGGTTCCTAATCCTGGGCTGAGATTTTATGAAACTCCCCATCCTTAGAGACTTGAACTCATCTGACAGACTCCATCTTGAAGATTACCTATGTAGCACATCAGGAAAACTTATAATTGATTGAATTTTTTGTCAAGAATTCTTAAAACATTCACAGAAGCTTTTTTATGAGGAAAAGATTTCACAGGGTGTCACAGAAACTCTATGATTCTTGACCCTATTCCTAAGTTCCAGGATACGTCAGTACTAGTCAAAATGTGCTCATTGGTCCAGCTACAACATTATTACCTGAGAATAAGAAATGGAAATGTATGGGCCCCACTCCTGACTTATTCAAGAAGTAGACCAGGAATTTATGTTCTAATAAGCTCTCCAGACTACTCGCATGTACAGTAATGTTTGACAAGAATTGTAAAATACAATATTATATATATATTCCCATTATTCATCCACCTATTGCCTCCCAAATTTCTCCAAGCAGGCGATGATCTGGGCAGAAACGTGTCCTAAGATCAAACAATAAATATAATTTCAGGTTTTTTTGCTCTCCATATATTTTATCAGTGGCAAAATATTGTAAATTTGTAGGAATTTGGGCTTCCATGTAAAACTTAATGTAGATAAATTTTATTTATCTCTAGGTATGAGTATTCACTTGGTTTTTTAGTTATTACCTATTATTGGTGTTTGTAGGTATAATTCCAAAAGAAATTACATTAGTATCATCATAATTATTATTTTGAGGATATATTGGGCATTTTTTTTTTCTGTTTTCTACTTTGTGATCTTCGCTTTAAAAAATCCCCAAAGAAACCACTATTCACCATAGTTTGGGCCACTTAAATTTAATGTTATTTGAAGTAGCTTTTTCTAAATGATTCTAACATTATGTGGTCAAGTTAGTGGTCTGGTGCAGTTCTCTAATAATAGGTTTAAATCTCTAGAAACTATTATGGGCTGAAAAACCTTGCAAGCAGAATTATACTAGCTTCTTTTATATTCAATCTTTAACATGCATTATATTTACATAAACATCAATTTGACTCAAACATGGAATGACTTACTTCATGATATATTCCAACAAATTATTCAATCTTTATCTGTGCATCTTACATACTGTGGGAGTGACTTTAGTTTTCTTATAGGGCAGGGGAGATAAAAGCATCTAAAAGGATATACTGCATTCAGCACTGGTGATATTCTAATAGCATGAAGAATTGGCAAGGATGCTTAGTTGAAGCAGCAAAACTTGAGTTTGTAAAGGTAACATCCCAAAGGTAATGGAGAACCTGAATGTGTATTACATTGTTGTGGCTGTGAAGAAGCTGAGGATATGAAGATATTTTCTGTTCCTCCATAGCAGCTATTCCCCTGTCCTTGGATACTGGTGAGTGACCAGGTAATAAAGCATAAAATTACAGCCAGGAGTATAGGTTCAATTAGTTATCTGCTTGGAAGGGGGTGGCATCAAAGGAAATAGTAGTCTCAAGAGGATCAATTATAAAATGACCCTTCCATATGCTGAAGGGTCCTGGGACTTTGCCCTTTATATGGTTGATCATGAGTTACTTGAAGGCTATTCCCTGGCATGTGTAGTTTTCCATGATTGATGTGATCGTGGTTGAGGCAGTGGGGCAGGTGTAGAACAGATTAAGGATAAATGCAGTGATATTGCTCATGTGAATGTAAATTAGAGCAGCCATTAGAGACAACAGTATGGGAGATCCACAAAAAATTAAAAATAGAACTCCTACGTGATTCAGCAATCTTACTACTGGGTACATATCCAGAGGAAATGAAGTCAATATGTTGAAGAGATATCTGTACTCCAATGCTTATTACAGCATTATTCACGATATCTAAGATATGAAATCCACCTAAGTGTCTATCAGTGAGTGAATGGATAAAGAAAATGTGGTTAGAGATATGCAAATCAGAACCACATTGAGATACCATCTTACACCAGTTAGAATGGAGATCATTAAAAAATCTGGAAACAACAGATGCTGGAGGGGATGTGGAGAAATGGGAACGCTTCTGCACTATTGGTGGGAGTGTAAGTTAGTTCAACCATTGTGGAAGACAGTGTGGTGATTCCTTAAGAATCTAGAAATAGAAATACCATTTGATCCAGCAATCCCATTACTGAGTATATACCCCAGATTATAAATCATTCTATTATAAAGACACATGCACACGTATGTTCATTGCAGCACTGTTTACAATAGTAAAGACTCGGAACCAATCCAAATGTCCATCAAGGATACACTGGATAAAGAAAATGTCACATATATACACCATGGCATACTACACAGCCATAAAAAAGGATGAGTTCATGTCCTTTGCAGGGACATGCATGAATCTGGAAACCATCATTCTCAGCAAACTGACACAAGAACAGAAAACACCACTTGTTCTCACTCATAGGTGGGTGTTGAACAATAAAAACACATGGACACAGGGAGAGAAACATCACACACTGGGGTCTGTTGGGGGTTGGGGGGCTAGGGGAGCAATAGCAGGAGGTTGGGAGGTTGAGGAGGGATAACATTAGGAGAAACACCTAATGTAGGTGACAGGGGGATGGAGGCAGCAAATTACCATGGCATGTGTATACCTACGTAACAATCCTGCAAAGAAGAAAATGTGGTATATATACACAATAGAATACTATTCAGCCTTAAAAAGGAATGAAATCCTCTCATTTCTGACAACGTGGATGGATCTGAGGAACGTTATACTAATTAAAGTAATCCAGGCACAGAAAGACAAATACCAGATGATCTAACTTACATGTGGAATCTAAAAAAGTTGATCTCATAAAATGAAAGTAGAATGGTGATTACCAGAAGCTGAAGAAGTTATTGGGGAGAGGTTAGGGAGATGTTGGTTAAAGGATATACAATTTTAGTGAGATACTAGATATAAGTTCAAGAAATGTCTTGTATCACATGGTGATGATAGTTAATAACAATATATTCTATTCTAAAATGCTAAGAGTAGGTATTAAGTGTTCTCAACATAAAAATGATAACTATATGAAGTAGTGCATATGTTAATTACTATATTTAGTTATTCCATGATGTATATTTATTTCAAAACATTGTGTTGTACATGATAAATACATAGAATTTTATTTGTCAATTAAAAATTTTTAAAGTAGAAGTACAGTAAAAGGGGGTACCTACTTTCCTATGGAAAGGAGTGCACCCTTTTATTACTTATCTATGGCTGCAAAATAAATTACTACAAAACTTAGCAGCTTAAAGCAATAAACATTTATTATTTTATAGTTACTTTGGGTCATGTATCAATGCATGGCTTAATCAATAATTCTGCATCAAGTTTTCTTTTTCTAATTTTGTTTTTTTTAAAATAGAGATGGGGTTTTAAATAGAGACGCCTTGGCCTCCCAAAGTGCTGGGATTACAGGTGTGAGCCACCACATCTGGCCTGCATCTAGTTTTCATTGAATATTGGTGAATTATCAGGTTAAAAAAAAACATAAAGTTACAGCCAGGTCTATCCATGCAGTTCATTCACAAGACTGCAATTAAGATGTTAGCTGGGCTACAGTCTCATTCCAAGGTTTTGCTGGGAAAGGATTTGTTTCCAAGCTCATTCAAGTCGTGTTTGGAATGATTTAATTTGTTGCAAGCTGTTGGGCTTAGGGCCTCATTTCTTTGCTGATCATTGGTTAGAAGCTGCTTTCATTTCCTTACAACAAGCACCTCTCTATAGGGCAACATACAACATAAAATGTAGCTTCCATCGGAATGAACAAATGAAAGATCAAGAGAAAATGAGCAGGACAGAAGCCAGAGTGTTTTTGTAAACCAGTTTTGGAATTGACAATCCATTATCCCTGTCATTAGAAGCAAGTCATCAGGTAGAGCTTATTATACTAAAAAAGAGGGGATTACATGAGACATGAATAACAGACAGGATCATTGAAAACCATATTAAAGGCTGCCTACCATAATCCCCGTTGTGGGAGATATTTCATACATCTTCTCACCTTTTTGGGCTGGCAGTGAAAATGAGATCTGTACTAGATGTACATTATTTGAGACAAATCTATATCACTGCATAATGTCAGAAATTTTGGTGTGAAAGGCTGTCATTGTGTTGTCAATAAAAGGGAATGACACTACCTAGAGGTAGGGCTACGATTTCTCCCCAGGCAGAATCTGCAATAGGAACTGAGCTCTCTTAATCAGCGTATCAACCACTTATTATTCTCTTCTGAGAGTAGGTCAACCCTAACGTAGAAATACAGAATTCCCTTCTGTCCCTACACTATCAGGTGAGCCCCAAACCTTTCCATAAATTAGCCTTCACTCAGATCAGAAACCTCTCCTCATATCCCCACACCTAGTGATAACTACTTCGATGGTGAGGAAACTTACTTTCCACACTCATATCATGAAACAGTGTCTTCTGAAATCAGTATTCTTATTTTTATTTTAGGGAAATTCAGGCGACCCTCACACTGATCAAGTTGCCATGCACCTTTAATAAAAGGCAGAATATGCCAGGTAAGAGTAATTGTATATTATGGATATATAAATATTACCCTAAGTTATAGGAAATTAAGCATAAGACACATTTAAATGGAAATGTAGGACTAAATGGATAAATAAATTTCAGCCTAAAAATGATTTTTAAATCTCCAAAAGCAGCTATTGTACTGGAAAGCCAACAAAACCAAAGCAAATAAGATGGAAATAAAAAATCATGTGTTTTTAGAAGAATTTAAAAATATATACTGGTGACAATTTAAAGCAATTTAAAAATAAAAATTATTAAAACATTGGCAAATGAGGAGAATATGCATAATGGGCTAAAATGAGTCAGAAATAAATTTTAAAATATCACAAATTATTCAAAGAATCCCAAATGATGAAAATCCTTTGTCTCAGCAAAGTTTGGAAAATTGATGTATGAAACAAAAAGTTACAGCTGAGTAACAAACCAGCCACAAGCCATATTTGTTTTCTATAAATTAGATGTGTAACCCAAATTTAGTGTTAACTAAATATTTCCTTCTAAATCATGTTTTCCTTTCCCATTAAAACACATTACCTGGTGCACAGCTGAATCTAGTTCATTGTGTCTCAGACCTAGAGGCTGAATTCCTATCTCTATGTTGCCCCACCACACACTCATGGCACGCATACACTCACACACATACCTGTATGCACATATACACATGCACATGCATAATCTCACAAGGATGTAGGTATCAAAAGCACAGAAAATAATGCTCAACTCCTGAATACACCATTCAATCGTGACACATCAACAAGTACTAAAGAGGCAGGTTTTGTGGGGCCTGAAGCTTATGTGATTTTCTTTAAGAAAAATTATAAAGTTACAAATACAAAATTAGGTAGGAAAATAAATATTCATTTAGAATAAGAAATGACATTACAATATTTTACACTTTTAAAAGCTGAGAAACTTGTTTAATGCTACGAAATCTAGAAAAAAGTACTATATTATTACCTGACTCATCTCTATAATCTTCATCCTACGCTTTTTAGCTGCCTATTCTTTGATTACCTCTTCATATAACAAGGGTTTTGTAATATATTTGATTGATTGAATTTATTTTTTAGTTAAAATAGTTGGGATACATGAATAATGAAAATTCACATATATGTATGTATTGTTTGTTACGAATCTGTGCCCTGTGAACCTAAGGATTCTGATCAATTACTTTTCACCCAATTCCTATCAAAAGCAAACAAAAATGTGTGACACATGCATAATTGAATAAGCTGCATTATTAGTATAGTCCTTTCAGGCAATCCTTCTGTTTTTTCTGAACATAGATGAGAACCAAATTTAAATTATAATTTTACGTATCTGATGATTTGAAGACTATTTCCACAGATTACTGTCTTGCTTAGTTCCTTTCAAACTTTGTTTCTCCTCCTTTACCTACATATTTCTCAAGCCATAAACCTTCATGTCAAGACAGCAAGTGCATTGGCACAATTGGACATAGGAGGTTTCCTGGAAGCCATTTTTACATCAGGACAGTTAGCAATAAATTAACCACAATGGAAGCAACTGCAAGCCACTTAATACTCACCTTGCCCTTTGCCAGATCCCAAATATCCTTGCTAGCATTCCAATGCTATCTGGCAGAAGAGATAGTACGATGGAGGGGAAATCAGAATGGAAAGCCACAATAGTCTTAACCAAGTGCTGTCAAAATATCTTACTTTTCAAATTTAAAAAGGCATAAAATCATGTTAGCATATTTCTAATGTCTCTCTCAGGGGCTTAGAAGGGGCCTGTGCAACTGACAGACACTGAAGCTTAAGATTCCTTAGCTTCATAGTAGATGCACCTCTGCACCACATCTGATACATCAAGTCTAGAACTCTTAAGGTCAATAAGTGGTTGACCCTCTGGTAGTTGTGTTGGTGGCTGAGTCCAGCAATGTTGACTAATACACCTCTCACTTGTATTTGCAAAGCTCCTAGAAGTCTTTCTTAGACAAGTTCAATCACTTCTCCTCAAAGGAAAATTTTGTGGATTTGTCATTTAAGATGGCAAAGATGTATTTGTCTCTTAGGAATTGCCCCTAAACAAAAAGGAAAGTGAGACTTAGTAACATGAACTCTAACATCAAGGAAACAAGGATATATTTATATTTATAATCTTGAACAACAATGAGGAAAGAGGATTAGTAGCTTACTTAATAGAGCAATAGAAGGTAAATTTAAATGTTTCAGAGAGGCATAGAAAAAAAGATGGAAGCCCATTTACTACAAAGACAATTAGATAAGTTTTGGAATTTTGGACACCAGAAACTGGAAGTGGAGGTACGGCATGGATATGAAAACTGAAGCACTGCTAGAAATTCTAATACCTAGAAATTCCACACCATCTTCTAGTCATACCTAGACTTTCAGGGTGATCTTAGTTTCACAGCATCTGTCTCCACTGCCTCTATGACTGTTACAGTAAGTAGAGCCCTGTGCCACAGTCTTCCCAAAGCTCAAAACTTGAATTCTTTGTGACTTCTTTAATAGTGGCACATGGCTTAACAAGGCTTAAGTGTCTTTTATCAAAAAAATAAGGGGAAAGAATGTTTGGGAATAGCTTTCAGACTCTATGTTCTGGTTATGCTTGGCAACTTACCTTTTAATTGCTCTTCAGCTAGTGAGATCAGCTATTGTGGAGGAGGTCTGTGCCATAGCTTGTGACAATTACTTTTCAAGGTTCATTAAACTTAACTGGTAATTCCAGTTGTGATCCTCCAGTTACAAATATAGTGATGCCATTTGACCCCTCTGTTCCTGAGGAGTCACATTTTATGTGGATTAGTAGTTTTAGAAGTCAGCAAGTAATATGACATCTTATATAGTCAAAATAACTCTGGATGTCTATTAAGTTGCAAAAAAGCACAATATACGGGATTTTGTGCACAAAATGCAGTAACATCTATGTTGAATAATGTAAAAATGCAATAAAAAGAACACATTTAATATAATTTAATGCCATTTAATCATATAGGAGAAAGAAAAGCATTAAATATCATGTCTGTGAGCACATATATTTGAAATCACTTAAGGTGTATGTTTGAAGGTAGAGTTGTATTTATTTGGATCAGAACAATAGCTAGAACAGAAATTCTTATTCAAGGCAGTAAAAGTTTTGCGGGCCAGAGAGGCTAGCCAAGTTGAAACTCCATAGGGATTAGATATACAAGCACCAAAAAGCTTATTTCAAATAGCACAGTCCAAAGAGCTAAAGCAATCTCAAAGACGGTGATGCACCAACTTTTGGGATGCACTTCAGCAATTTCTTTGACTGCTCTTATGGTTCTTTCCCTTACCAGGCATCAAGTATGGCATATTCTGGGTACCAAGGCCAGTTTCTTTCCATGCATAAATCAAGTCTCCAGCTCAAAGTTTCCCTCTACAAAATTTTGAATTGGCTGTATAAATCACCTAAGGTGTATTATCAATGGAAAAATTAAGAATTTTTGTGCTTACCTTCCTTGCCTGTTGCACGTTGACAGCCATTTATGTAGAAGTAGCCTTCACTGCCCTCTGACTCTTTGGGAGCCACAGTGCTGATTCAGGTCTCAGTTGAGCACAGACAACTGTATGGATCAAATTGTTTTTGTTTACACCTCAGTTACCTTCTACTAAGGCTGAATAGGAATTATTTAGGCTAGAGAGTCTCTCAGAGCAGAGCACTTCCTACACATGTTCCCCATATTTCATAATGCCTGACACATGTTTAATGGGAGCTCTAGACATAGGAGAGTAAAATATTTTTAAATTGAATGACTAGATTAACAAGGTGCATGCCATTTAGTGTGAGCTGAATTTTATGATTTCCCTAAACTCGCCCAAGATGCATTGATCAGATTTTCAGTCAACCGGTGCTGGGTAACCTCCAACCTGAAAGGTTGATATATGTAATCTGAAATGGGATCTTCTAGCTCTGCCTGAAATAGCCACTTTGTACAGAAAACAGATGTATTAGCTCATTCTCATGCTGCTATAAGGACATACCCAAGACTGGATAATTTATAAAGAAAAGAGGTTTAATTAACTCACAGTTCTGCATGGCTGGGGAGGCCTCAGGAAGCTTACAATCATGGCAGAAGGTACCTCTTCACAGGGCAGCAGGAGAGAGAATGAGAGCTAAACAAAGGGGGAAAAGCCCCTTATAAAACCATCACCCCCATGATTCAATTACCTCTCACCTGTCCCTCCCATGACACATGGGAATTATGGGAACTACAATTCAAATTGAGATTTGGGTGGGGACACAGGCAAACCATATCAACAGAGGAGTGGGTATTGTTACTAACCCTGGGATTACCCCTGTGACAGGATGGTCAGTACATCTGTTTTGAAAGTGCTTCCGGGTTCATATTTGTGGTGAGTTCAGGCAGTTTGGGGTAGGGTAGACCAGGTGAGCAGAGTTTTAAGTTCTTGGAATAACATTGTTACAGTCAGAGTTCAGGTAAATATACTCCCTTTGGGGACTTAGTTTGTAAGCCAAATACTTCAAATGCAAACATGGGAGCTGAAATGTGCATGCAGTACCTGACTAAAAGCAGGAAGGTGGTGTGGATATCAAATAAGAAGAAACCTCAATCCTCAAATTGGTCCAGCTATGTCTATAGAAGGCTGCTTTCCATTCCTTTTCCTACCTAAATCTGGATATGGATGTGTATATTTCTCTTCACAGGGACCCTGTTTCCTTTGAACAATTTCAGAAACTCAAGGATTAGTTAAGGAGGAGAGGGATCTCACATGGCTACTGGATCAAGGCTTTGCCTCCATACAGGACTCGAGGCCTTGGTTCCTACTGACAAAGAGCACAAATCTTCTGCAAGTCAAGTGAAAAGTGTCACCTGCAGGCAATGACCACAAAAGAACTTAAAAGGAAAGGTAGTGTGAAGGTTCAACAGAAAGACTACAGGGTGTAAGCATTCTAGCTCATTTGACACAAACAAGGGCATGAGTAAGGTGAATAATCATAGTCCTAGTTTTCTCTGTTTCCTTCTAGGAGATACAGCATTCTACTTCTCCCTAACACCAAGACACTGCAGGACTTGCTAGGTGCTTTCTAGATGAATAGAGGTGATGCACCAGAGCCAACAGTTCCCCTGTTAGTGACATAGTCAAAAGGTACCCTGACAGCAGAGGTGACACTTCACAACCCTTCAAAGGTGAATAAAATTGTCCATTTCACACAGATGGATTCACAGGAATGCTTGTTCTGGAACCAGTTGTTTAGAGTAGTTAGCTTACCTCTGCTTTTTCGTTTTTGTTTTTCTGGTCAGGAAAACCTTCTAAACCTCTTTTATACCAAGTTTATTTATTATATGTAGGGGTAGGCATCTATTTTATAATTACTCCTAGGCCTGAATCAGTGAATATAAAACCTAAAATAAATATTTTTATGATAAAATGTGTTATAATTAATCATCCATAACAGAGTTGGAGAGATATTGGCTAGAGAAATTACATATGTAAGTAAATTATATTATCACTAATTTTATTTCAGAATGACAAAGAGGGTGTGTCACGATAAATTAGATTGTCTCTGATATCAAATGACCTCAAAACCTTAGTGTGTTTCAACTACAAAATTTGTTTCTTGCTCATGCTCTCTGATTTGTTCCAGTCAGCTATGGCTCTGCTCTGTTATTACCTTAACACTGGGACTGAACTGAAAAAGCAGTCTCTGTCTGAGAAATTGCTAATCTTGGTGGCAGAGGGAAGAAGGGAACATGGAAAACCACATCCTGTCTCTTAAAGTTTCTACCTGAAAAGATACTTATCTCCTCTATGCATATATTTTTGGTTAAAGCAAATCACATGGCCAACCCTGCCATAAATAAGAAAAGGATCTATAATACTTGCTCAGGGAGGAATAGCAGATCTTTTTGAACAATAAAACAATCAAAGTGGGCATTACAAAACCTTGTTATATAAACAGAGCATTGGGTCTGAGAACACTGAAAACCAATGAACAAAAACCTGCACATTATGTATGACCCTTTCCCTTCAGGAGTAGATGAATAAGTGCTTTTGATCACAAGAATCTTAGTTAAAAGCCTCATAGCTGCAGAGACCCGAAATATCAAGGTGGATTTCGGGCTCCTTTAAATCATATGCAAAATAATGTATATGATGTGAATATGTGTATGCACTAAAGTGTGCCCTCCCAAAATTTATAAGTTGAAGTTCCAATCACCAATGTGACTGTGTTATGTATTAGGGCCTTTACGGAGGTAATTAAGCTTAAATGAGGTCATAAGAGTGGGGCCCTACTTCAGTAAGACAGGTATCTTTATAAGATTAAGAAGAGACATCAGGATTTTAGATGCACAGATAAAAGGACAATGTGAGGGTCATGTAAGCTGGATATCTGCAAGCCAAAGATTAGGATGAAGAGGACTGAAGGTGAACTGGAATTTTTTCAGCTAGTTTTGATATTTTGGAAAAAATCTGTCTCTCCTTTATAAAACATATTTTTCATTAGACTTTTTATTTTAAAATAATTGTAGATTAACACTTAGTTGTAAAAATGATTTCATAGATATCCCATACCCACTTTACCTAGTTTCCGTCAATTATAACATCTTGCAAAAACTACGGTACAATATTACAAGCAAAATATTGACACTGGTAAAATCTACTGATGTTATTCAGATTTCCCCAGTTTTACTTGTGTGTGTGTGTGTGTGTGTGTGTGTGTGTGCGCACGTGCGCACATGTGTGCTATTTTGTTCTTTGAAATCTTATAGCACATTTGGGTTCAGATCACCACCACCACCACCATAGTTGAGACAAACAACAACAACAACAAAACAAACCATCTCCACAAGGATCCCTTGTGTTGTTCTTTTATAACCACAATGGCCTCATCTTGCTTTGCCCTTAATCCCTGGCATTAAAGCATTCTCCATTTCTACAGCTTTGTCTTTTTAAAAATGTCATATAAATGAAATGTAATATGAAATGCTTTTGGAGTATTTTTTTAACTTATAATAATTTCCTGGAGATTGATATCAATAATTTCTTTCATTTTATTGCTGAGTAGTTTTGTACTGTATGGATGTTCCATAGTTTGTTTAACTGTTAACTCACCAAATGACATGTAGGTTGTAAACAGTTTTTGATTGTTACAAATAAAGCTGCTATAAACATTCATGTACAAATTTTATTTTTTCTTGCTTTTAGGTTCAGGGGTGCATATGCAGGTTTGTTATATAGATTAATTGTGTGTCATGGAGGTTTGGTGTACAGATTATTTTGTCATCCAGGTAACAAGCATAGTGCCTGATAGACAGTTTTTCAATCCTCAGCCCTCTCCCTGGTGTCCATTGTCTATTTGTGTCCATGTGTACTCAAAATTTAGCTCCCACTTTTAACTGAAAACATGCAGTATTTGGTTTTCTCTTATTGTGTTAGTTTACTTATGATAACAGCATCCAGCTCCATTCATGTTGCAGCAAAGGATGTGATCTCATTCATTCTTTTTTATGGCTGTGTAGTATTCTATGGTATATATGTACCACATTTTCTTTATCCAGACTACTATTGATGAGTATTTAGGTTGATTTCATGTCTTTGCTATTGTGAATAGTGCTGCGATGAACATGCATGTGTCTTTATGGCAGGACGATTTATATGTCTTTGGGTATATACCCAATAATAGGATTGCTGGATGGAATAGTAATTCTGTTTTAAGTTCTTTGAGAAATCATCAAATTTCTTTCCACAATAGCTAAACTAATTTACTTTTCCACCAAAGTGTAATAAATCTTTCTTTTCCTGCACAGCCTTGCCAACATCTGTTATTTTTTGACTTTTTAATGATAGCCTTTCTGAGTGGTGTGAGATGGTTTCTCATGGTGGTTTTGATTTGAATTTCTCTAATGATTAATGATATTGAGCATTTTTAATATGTTTGTTGGCCTCATGTATGTCTTCTTTTGAAAAGTGTGTATTCATGTCCTTTGCTCATTTGTTAATGGGGTTGTTTGATTTTTGCTTGTTAATTTCTTTAAGTTCCTTATAGATGCTGGATATTAGATCTCTGTCAGGTGCATACTTTGCAAATATTTTCTCCCATTATGTAGGTTGTTGGTTTACACTGTTGAGAGTTTCTTTTGCTGTGCAGAAGCTCACTAGTTTAAGTAGGTCCCATTTGTCAGTTTTTGTTTTTGTTTTTTGTTGCAATTGCTTTTGATCATGTACAGTTTTTAGTATGACCATACATTTTTACTTCTCTTGGATACATTTGAAGAAGTGTAATCATTGAATCATATGTTAATTGCATATTTAATTTAATAATGAGCTGCCAAACTGTTTTCCACAAGCAATATATAAGTAATCAATTTCTCTGCATTTGTCATTGTCAATTTTAAAATTTTTGATGTTAGAAAGGTATGTACTAATATCTTATTGTGTTTTTAATTTGTATTTCCCTAATGTAAATTATATTGACTGTATCTTTTCATGTGCTTATTTGCTATATGTATATCCTCTTCAGGGAATATCTGTTGATATCTTTTACCCACTTGGTAACTGGACTTTTTGGTTGTCTTTTGTGTTGTGCTTGTTTTTTCTTGTTGAGTTTTGGGAGTTCTTCATTTATTGTAGATTCCAAAATTTTTTCAGACATATAGTTTACAAATATTTTTTCCAGTCTATACCATATCTTTTCAACCTATTAAAACAGTTTTTCAGAAAGCAAAAATTTTAAATTTTGATGAACTCCAAAATTATTGATTTTTTTCTTTTGAAAAATCATGTCTTTGATATTGTGTCTAAGATCACTTAGCCTAGTCCTATGTCTCAAATATTTTCTTCAGTGCTTCTTTCTGAAAGTTTTATAGTTTTATGTTTTACATTGAAGACTATGATTTATTGTAAGTTAATTTTTGTACAAGATGTAGGGTTTAGGTTGAAGTTTATTATTTTTCTACTTATGTTCAATTTCTTCAGCATCATTTGTGGAAAAATCTATCTTTCCTCTATTAAATTACTTTTGTGTCTTCATCAAAAATCAATTGGACATATTTATTTGGGTCTATTTCTAGATTCTCTATTCTGTTCCATCCATCTGTCTGTCTCTCTGCCAATATCACACTGTCTTCATTACTGTTGCTCTATGGTCAAACTTAATATCAAGT
>NW_016107923.1:39846-80392 GCF_001604975.1 Cebus imitator | reverse complement strand
AAAAAAAAAAAAAAAACCTTTGCTGGCATTTTGATGGGAATTGCATTAAATCTATAGATCAATTTGGGAAGAACTGACATATTTACTATTGAATCTACAAATTCATGAACTTCTATGTCTCCTTATTTTTAAGTCTTTATGGATATTTTTCATCATAGTAGATAAAGGAAATATTGTACTTATACACAATGGGGTACTATTCATATGTAAAAAAGAATGTGATCCTGTTATTTACAGCAACATGGATGGAACTGGAGATCACTATATTAAGTGAAATAAACCAGATATGGAAAGACAAACATTGCATGTTCTCACTTATTTGTGGGGTCTAAAAATCAAAACAGTTGACATCATGGATATGGAGAGTAGAAAGATGGTTACAAAAATCTGGGAAAAGTAATGGGATTGTGGGGAGACATAGGGATGATTACTGGGTACAAAAAAATAAAGAACTTATAAAACCTCCTATTGATATCACAACAGGGTGACTGTAGCCAATAATAACTTAATTGTATATTTTAAAATAACTTAAAGGATGTAATTGGAGTGTTTGTAACTCAAAGGTAAACACTCGAGGGAATGGATAACCGCATTCTCTATGATGTGCTTATTTCACATTGAATCAGAATATCTCATGTACCCCATAAGTATATATACCAACTATGTGCCCTTTTATTTTTCAAAAAGTAAAAGAAAGGGGGATCTCTGGCCAGATAGCCAAACAGGAGAAGCTCTGGTGTGCAGCTTCCAGTGAGGGTGATGCAGAAGGCAGGAGATCTATGCATTTCCAACAAAGTACCTGGTTCATCTCACTGGAACTGGTTAGACAGTGGGTACAGCCCAAGGAGGGTGAGCCAAAGCAGTTTGGGGTGTCACCTCACCCAGGAAGCACAAGGGGCCAGAAAACTCCCTCTCCTAGCTAAGGGAAGGCATTAGTGACTTTTCCTGGCACTCTGGCTTAGATACTGTGTTTTTCCCACAGTCTTCACAATCCAAAGACCAGGACATTCCCTCTGGTGCCTGCAACTCCAGTGCCCTGGGTTTTCAGCACATAACTGGGTACCCATTTGGGAAGACACCAAGTAGCTGCAGCAGTTTTTTTTTTTTTTTTGTCATACCCCAGTGGCACCTGGAACACCAGCGACACAGAATCACTCATTCCCCTGAAAAGGGGGGGCTGAAGCCAGGGAGCCAAGTGATCTGGCTCAGTGGGTCCTACCTCCATGAAGACCAGAAAGCTAAGATCCACTGGATCAAAATTCTCATAGTCAGCACAGCAGTCTGAGCTCGAGCTTAGCAGGGGAGGGGTGTCCACCATTGCTAAGGCTCAGGTAGGTGATTTTAACCTCCCCTATGTAAACAAAGTCACCAAGAAGTTTAAACAGTGACTGGACGGAGCCCATGGCAGCTCAGCAAGGCCACTGTGGCAGACTGTGTCACTAGACTCACTCTTCACTGAGCAGGGCATCTCTGAAAAAAGGCAGCAGCCCATCAGGGACTTATAAATAAAGTCCCCACCTTCCTAGGACAGAGCACCTGGGAAAATGGGCAGTTGTGGGTACAGCTACAGCAGACTTAAATGTCCCTGCCCAGCAGCTGTGAAGGGAGTAGTGGGTCTCCCAGCACAGTACTCGAGCTCTGATAAGGGACAGACTGCCTCCTCAAGTGGCTCCCTGACCCCCGTGTATCCTGACTGGGAGACACCTCCCAGCAGGTCTGGAGTGGATCTCCAGCAAACTCCAGCAGACCTGCAGCAGAGAGGCCTGACTGTTAGAAGAAAAACTAACAAACAGAAAAAAACAGTTTCAACATTGACAGAAAGGACGTCCACTCAGAGACCCCATCCAAAGGTCACCAACCTCAAACACCAAAGGTAGATAAATCCATGAAGATGGGAAGAAAAAGGCTGAAATCACTAAAAGCCAGAATGCCTCTCCTCCTCCAAGGGATCACAACTCCGCACCAGCAAGGGAACAAAACTGGGTGGTGAATGAGTTTGACAAATTCACAGAAGCAGGCTTCAGAAGGTGAGTAATAACAAACTTCTCCACGCTAAAGGAGCATGTTCTAACACAATGCAAGGAAGCTAAGAATGTTGAGAAAAGGTTAGATGAAATGCTAACTAGAATAACCAGTATAGAGAAGAACATAAACAACTTGATGGAGCTCAAAAACACAGCATGAGAACTTCATGAAGCATACACAAGTTTCAATAGCCGAATTGATCAAGTGGAAGAAAGGATATCAGAGATTGAAGATCAACTCAATGAAATAAAGTGAGAAGTCGAGATTAGAGAAAAATGAGTGAAAAGAAATGAACAAAGCCTCCAGGAAATATGGGATGATGTGAAAAGACCAAATCTATGCTTGATCAGTGTACCTGAAAGTGACAGGGAGAATGAAACCAAGCTGGAAAACAATCATTAGGATATTATCCAGGAGAACTTTGCAGGCCAACATTCAAATTCAGGAACTACAGAGAACACCACAAAGATATTTGTCGAGAAGAGCAACCCCAAGACACATAATCCTCAGATTCACCAGGGTTGAAATGTAGGAAAAAATGTTAAGGGCAGCCAGAGAGAAAGATCAGGTCACCAACAAAGGGAAGCCCATCAGACTCACAGCAGATCTCTCAGCAGAAACCTTGCAAGCCAGAAGAGAGTGGGGGCCAATATTCAACATCCTTAAAGAAAAGAATTTTCAACCCAGAATTTCTTCTCCAGCCAAACTAAGCCTCATAAGTGAAGGAGAAACAAAATCCTTTACAGAAAAGCAACTGCTGAGAGATTTTGTCACCACCAGGCCTGCCTTACAAGAGCTCCTGAAGGAAGCACCAAACATGCAAAGGAACAACCAATACCAGCCACTGCAAAAACATACCAAATTGTAAAGACCATCAACACTATGAAGAAACTGCATCAAATAACAGGCAAAACAATGAGCTAGCATCAAAACAGCAGGATCAAATTCACACATAACAATATTTACCTTAAATGTAACTGGGCTAAATGACCCAATTAAAAGACACAGACTGGCAAATTGGATAAATGGTCCAGACCCAACAATGTGCTGCATTCAGGAGACGCAACTCACATGCAAAGACACACATAGGCTTAAAATAAAGGATAGGGGAAGATTTACCAAGCAAATGGAAAGAAAAAAAAAAAAGCAGGGGTTACAATCTTAGTCTCTGATAAAATGGACTTTAAACCAACAAATATCAAAAGAGACAAAGAAAGGCATTACATAATGGTAAAGATATCAATGCAGCAAGAAGAGCTAACTATTCTAAATATATATGCACCCAATACAGGAGCACCCAGATACATAAAGCAAGTTCTTAATGACCTAAAAAAATCTTGGACTACTAGACAGTAATAGTGGCAGACTTTAACACTCCACTGTCAACATGAGACAGATCAATGAGGCAGAGAATTAACAAGGATATCCAGGACTTGAACTCAGATCTGGACCAAGCAGACCTAATAGACATGTACAGAACTCTCCACCCCAAAACCACAGAATATACATTCTTCTCAGCACCACATTCCAGTTATTCTAAAATTGACCACATAATTTGAAGTAAAACACTCCTCAGCAAATGAAAAAGAACGGATTTTGTAACAGTCTCTTGGACCACAGTGCGATCAAATTACAACTGAGGATTAAGAAACTCACTCCAAACTGCATAACTACATGGAAACTGAACAACCTGCTCCTGAATGACTACTGGATTAATAATGAAATAAAGGCAGAAATAAAGATATTCTTTGAAACCAATGAGAATGAATACACAAGGTACCAGAATCTCTGGGACATATTTAAAGCAGTGTGTAGAGGGAAATTTATAGCACTATCTGCCCACAATAGAAAGGAGGAAAGATCTAAAATCAACACCTTAAAGTTACGATTAAAAGAACTGGAGGAGCAAGATCAAACAAAATCAAAAGCTAGCAGAAGACAAGAAATAACTAATATCAGAGAAGAACTAAGGAGATAGAGACACAAAAATTCCTTCAAAAATTTAATGAATCCAGGAGATGGATTTTGAAAAAAATCAATAGAATAGATAGACTGCTAGCCAGACTAATAAAGAAGAAAAGAGAGAAGAATCAAATAGATGCAACAAAAAATGATAAATGGGATATCACTACTGATCCCACAGAAATACAAACTACCAACAGAGAATGTTATAAACACCCCATGCAAATAAACCAGTAAATCTAGAACAAATGGATAAATTCCTGGACACTTACACCATCCCAAGACTAAACCAGGAAAAAGTAGAATCCCTGAATAGACCAATAGTGAGGTCTGAAATTGAGGCAGCAATTAAGAGCCTTCCAACCAAAAAAAGTCCAGGACCAGACGAGTTCACAGCCAAATTTTACCAGAGGTACAAAGAGATGCTGGTACCATTCTTTCTGAAACTATTCCAAACAATACAAAAAGAGGGAATCTTGCCTAACTCATTTTATGAGACCAACATCTTCCTGATACCAAAACCTGGCAGAGACACAACTAAAAAATAAAATTTCAGGCCAATATCCATGATGAACTTCGATGCGAAGATCCTCAATAATATATTGGCAAACCAAATCTAACAGCACATCCAAAAGCTTATCCATCATGATCAAGTCGACTTCATCCCTGGGATGCAAGGCTGGTTCAACATCTGCAAATCTGTAAACATAATCCATCACATAAACAGAACCAAAGACAAAAACCACATGATTATCTCAATAGATGCAGAGAGGTCTTCAACAAAATTCAACAGCCTTCATGCTAAAAACTCTCAATAAGCTAGGTATCAATGAAATTTATCCCAAAATAATAAGAGCTATTTATGACAAACCAACAGCCAATATCATACTGAATGGGCACAAACGGGAAGCATTCTCTTTGAAAACAGGTACAAGACAAGGATGCCCTCCCTCTCTCACCACTCCTATTCAACACAGTATTGGAAGTTCTAGCCAGAGCAATCAGGCAAGAATGAATGTTCTTTGGGTTGGAGAAAAAAAATGGGAAGAATGTCATTTGGATTGGCCCCATATGGTTCAGTTACTTCTTAATATAGCACAAATTCATTTTAATTTAATGGATTTGTTACTAATTTCCTGAAAAGGTTTTTCAGAAGGAGGTTATGAATTAGCAGCTCGGCATCCTACTGAGGAAGTCATTATGTAGCAAACTCCAAGCTGAGATAATCAAATAATAACTGGCACTTTATAAGTTCTAAAGTAATATTCTTAAATATGGAATTGTGAAAGAGAACATTTGCCAACAGCATTATTGCCGTGGAGATGATTCGTTTTTAAAATACACAAAGCACGTCTTTCCTCGGTGGCCATCTGCCCTTGCCTTTGAGACATTTCAGACAGTGAGTACTGGCCTAATGTGTTTTCACATCTATAGCTTCACAACTTCTGGGAGCCTCTGGGAAAGAAGAGAGAATGCAAACAGATGGAAAAAGAATCCATGCTCATGGTTAGGAAGAATCAATATTGTAAAAATGGTTATACTCCCCAAAGTAATTTATAGATTCAACACTAACCCCATCAGGCTACCATTGACTTTGTTCACAGAGTTGGAAAGAAACACCTTAAATTTCATATGGAACCAAAAAGAGCCCATATAGCCAAGACAATCCTAAGCAAAGAAGAAACAAATCCAGAGGCATCACACTACCTGACTTCAAACTACCCTACAAGGCTACAGTAAACCAAACAACATGGTACTGGTACCAAAACAGATATATAGACCAATGGAACAGAACAGAGGCCTCAGAGGCAATGCCACACATTTACAACCGTCTGATCTTTGACAAACTGGACAAAAACAAGCAACAGGGAAAGGATTCCCTGTTTAATAAATAAATGATGTTGGGAAAACTGGCTATCCATATACAGAAAGCAGAAACTGGACCCTTTCCTTACACCTTATACAAAAATCAATTCCAGATGGATTAAAGATTTGAACATAAGACCTAACAGCATAAAAACCTTAGAAGAAAACCTAGGCAATATCATTCAGGACATAGGCATGGGCAAGGACTTCTTAACTAAAACACTAAAAGCAGGGGCAACAAAAGCCAAAATAAACAACTGGGATCTAATTAAACTTAAGCGCTCCTGCACAGCAAAAGAAACTAATATTAGAGTGAAGTGGAAACCAAGAGAATGGGGAAAAAAAATTGCAATCTATCCATCTGACAAAGGGCTAATATCCAGAATCTATGAAGAACTCAAACAAATTTACAAGAAATAAACAACCCCATTAAAAAGTGGGAGAAGGATATGAACAGACACTTTTCAAAAGAAGACATTTAGGCAGCCAACAAACATGAAAAAACACTCATCATCACTGGTCATTAGAGAAATGTAAATCCAAACCATACTGAGATATCATCTCATGCCAGTTAGAATGGTGATCATTAAAAATATGGAGACAACGGATGCTGGAGAGGATTTGGAGAAATAGGAATGCTTTTACACCATTGGTAGGAGTGTAAATTAGTTCAACCACTGTGGAAGACAGTATGACAATTCCTTAAGATCTAGAAGTAGAAATACCATTTGACCCAGCAATCCTGTTACTAGGTATGTACCCAAAGGATTATAAATCATTCTACTATAAAGACACATGCACACATATGCAGCACTGTTCACAATAGCAAAGACTTGGAGCCAACCCAATGCCCATCAATGATAGAGTGGATAAAGAAAATGTGACACATATAATCCATGGAATACTATGCAGCCATAAAAAAGGATGAGTTCATGTCCTTTCCAGGGGCATGGATAAAGCTGATAACCATCATTCTCAGCAAACTGACACAATAACAGAAAACCAAACACCACATGCTCTCACTCATAAGCGGGTGTTGAATAATGAGAACACATGGACCCCAGGAGGGGAACATTACACACTGGGGACTGTCAGGGTGTGTGAGTCTAGGAGAGGGATAGCATTAGGAGAAATATCTAATGTAGATGACAGGGTGATGGATGCAGCCAACCACCATGGCACATGTATCCCTATGTAACAAACCTGCACGTTCTGCCCATGTACCCCAGAACTTAATGTACAATGAAAAAAAACATGTTTTTTGCTTCAGTGCTATTCTCTATTCTTTTTTCTATTTTCAATTTCATTGATTTTCTTATCCATCCTTTATTATGTTTCTCCTTCTTGCTTTGGGTTTATTTTCTTTTCTTTTTCTAGACTCTTAGAAGCCCATATTATTGATTTGCAATCTTTTATAATACATAAGCATTTAATGCTATAAATTTCCCTATCTACTTTGACAGCATCCCACAAAATTTGCTATGCTGTGTTTTTTTTTAATACTTCTTTTGATCAATGGAATATTTAAAAATGTGTTGTTTAATGTCAAAGCGGCTGTATATTTTCTTGTTATTTTTCTATTATTGACTTCCAGTTTGATTCTATTATGGTCAAATAACACACTTTACATTTTAAATTATTTCAAATTTGTTGAAATTTACTTATGGCCAAGATATGGTTTATCTTTGTGAATGTTCTATGAGTACTTGAAAAATGAGTAGTAAGAATTAGAAGGGTTATTTTCAGAAAGTATACCTGCACCCAGGTGGCAGACCTACTGACTGTGGTCATAGCTTCAGACCCATAAGAGGCCCTGTGCCCCTGCAGGTTTGGTTATGGACCAGCCTGGTCTTGGTATTGCTCTCAAAAACATTTGCCAAGGTGCCTTGGAGGTGTCACACACACACAGCAGTGTCTCAGGAGACAGGCCCACTAAATTTTATCTGGGCTATTTACCCTGAAACTACCCTCTAATTCACCTCTAGCCCCTCTGAGCTGTGATCTGTGATGAGCTCTGCTTACACAAAGACCCAAAGGGAAACACATTTATCTGCATTCTTGGAATAGACTTGCTAACCTTGGTACCACAGCAGATCCTGAAAAGGCCACAAATCTAGGCTCCAGCTCCTCTACCTTTTACCTGCATTAAAAAATTGCTGCGATACTTACCTATCTGTGTCCTGTGTCCCAGCCTCATAGCAAATTCTGAAACAGCCCTGAATATTATTCTCAGCCCCTCTCAACTGCAGCCTCAGAACAATTCTGCTTATCCAGGGACTAGCCAGGAGACATATCAGTCTGAGTCTATGAGGCAGGCTTGGTAATGTTGGTCTCATAATAAATACTGAAATGGTCCTGAATCTGAGTCCCAGCCACCCTCAGTTGTGGCTTGAGAGAAGACTTGCCCACACAAGGACAATACAGGCATACCCGTCAGTGACTCTGCATGTTGGCCCTCTGACATGAACACCACTGTGTATCTTGAATAGGCTCTGTAATATGGTTCCAGATCTCTTAACTGTGGTTGGAAAGCAAGATTGCTCACCTAGGAACCCATAAAGGACACACCTGTCCATGACCCTAAAGACAGGGCTGAAGAGCTCGGCCTCAGCTGTAGACCCAAAAGTAGTCTTGCAACTCAGTTCCAGATCCTCTTAGCCATGGAGTAGGGCAGTAATGCCTTCCCAGGAATCCACTCAGTGATCCAGTGAAAAAATCCCAGGGACAGAAGAAGCCACACTCACCCACACACATAGTAACAGGCCCACTGTTTGTGGCTCTGAGAGTGGACCATCATTTGACTAACATCCTATGAACAAAGATCATAATGACACTCCAGTCCACCCAGGAACCAGATAATATCAATGCCTGCTAGAACCCCAGTAATAGGCTCACCAATCACAGATCCAGTATATAACAAATGTAAATATAGCATACCTAAATAAATAAAGCAAATATTAATATATCTGAAGGGAGGGATATGCAGCAATACAAATAGTAGAGGACTTTAATACTCCACTTTCATCTGTCTGGATAGATCATCCAGACAGAAAATCAATAAGGAAACATTGAATTCGAACTCCTATACTTTAGACAAAATGGACCAAACAGATGCATATAAATATTCCATCAAATAGCATCAGAATACACTTTCTTCTCAATAGCACATAGAATAGAGTATATATTATAACATAAAATAATATTTATTAACAAATTTAAGGAGACTGAAATCATACCAAGAATCTTTTCTCACCATAATGGGTTGAAATGGGAACTTAATTATAGGAAATTTGGAAAATTCACAAATATGTGTAAATTAAACAACATGCACCTAAACAACCCATAGAAAAAGAAGAAATCAAAGGGGGCGGCAAAAATCTCAAAACACAAAAAAATAAAAGCACAACATGCCAAAACTTATGGGATGGAGCAAAAGCAGTTGTAATAGGGATTTACAGCAATAAGTGTCTGCACTAAAAAATAAGAAACATCTAAGGTTATACCTTAAATACCTAGAAAGAGAAGAACAAACTGAGTTCAAAGTTAGTAGATGAAAAGGAAATAAAGATCAAAGCAGAAATAAATGAAATGGAGACCAGAAAAGAAAAATAGAAAAGATAAGTGAAACTAAGAATTGAAAAGAAGCTAAATAAAATTGACAAACCTTTAGCTAACCTAATAAAAAAAGAAAGAAGAGCTGCCATCTGTGTCCCCGCATTTATGCGCCTAATCTCAGCTGGTCCACCCAAGACCCCCTAAGCACTAACCCTAGTCCCCTGCACAGCCCCTTATCTACTCCGACAAGATGAAAGAAACAATCATGAACCAGGAAAAACTCACCAAACTGCAGGCACAAGTGCGCATTGGTGGGAAAGGAACTGCTCACAGAAAGAAGAAGGTGGTTCATAGAACAGCCACAGCAGATGATAAAAAACTTCAGTTCTCCTTAAAGAAGTTAGGGGTAAACAATATCTCTGGTATTAAAGAGATGAATATGTTTACAAACCAAGGAACAATGATCCACTTTAACAACCTTAAAGTTCAGGCATCTCTGACAGCCAACACTTTCACCATTACAGGCCATGCTGAGACAGAGCAGCTGACAGAAATGCTACCCAGCATCTTAAACCAGCTTGGTGCAGACAGTCTGACTAGTCTAAGGAGACTGGCTGAAGCTCTGCCCAGAAAATCTGTGGATGGAAAAGCACAACTTGCTACTGGAGAGGAGGATGATGATGAAGTTCCAGATTTGTGGAGAATTTTGATGAGGCTTCCAAGAATGAGGCAAACTGAATTGAGTCGACTTCTGAAGATAAAACTTGGAGAAGTTACTGGAAGCTGCTATTTTACATTATGACTGCCTTTTAAGAAAATTTTGTTTATGGATCTGATAAAATCTAGATCTCTAATATTTTTAATCCCAAGCCCCTTGGACACTACAGCTCTTTTCAGTTTTTGCTTATACACAATTCATTCATTGCAGCTCATTAAGCCAAAGAAGCCTGGGAATCAAGTTTGAAACCAAGGTTAATAAAGTTCTTTGCCTAGTATTCAGTTTTATTTTTTATTTCATTGACACTAATCTGTACACAGTAAACAAAATTGCTTATAGAAAGCTAATCATGGCTCATAACTTTTGGAATTTGATTAAAGATTTAAAATAAAAAAAGAAAGACTCGAATACATTCAGAAATGAAAAAGGAGGCATTATAACTGGTAGTAGAAATATAAAGGATTATAAAAGATTGCTATGAACAATTATATGCCAAAAAATTGAATAATCTGGAAGAAATCGTTAAATTTCTAGAAAAATACAACTTACCAACACTGAATCTTGAAGAAATAGAAATCTACACAGATCAATATGAGTAAAAAGATTGAATGGGTTATCAAAAAGTCTCTCACCTGTCCTCAAGAAAAGACCGGGACCTGAGAGTTTGATGGCTGAATTCTACCAAACATTTAAAGGAGAACTAATACCAATTCTTCAAAAATTTTCCAGAAAATTGAAGAGAAAGGAATATTTCCAAATTCTTTTTATAAGGTCGGTACTATCCTGATACTTAAGCCAGAAAGTGACACTAAAAAAAAGAAAATTACTGGCTAATACCCTTAATGAATATAGACGATAAAATCTTCAACAAAATTCTAGCCAACTGAATTCAGCAACATATGAAAAGAACCATTCACTATGACCAAGTGGGATTTATCCTTAGGATGCAACAAATGCTTATAGTTCAACAAATGCAAATTAATAAACATGTTCTACTACATTAACAGAATAAAAGATAAAAGCTGTGTGATTATCTCAATAGATACAGAAAAAAACAATTTTCAACATTATTTCATGATTAAAAACTCTCAACAAAATAGATATAGAAGGAATGTACCTCAATTAAATTGAGGCCATATATAACAAGCTCAGAGCTCACATTATATTCAATAGTGAAACGTTGAGAACTTTTCCTCTGAGATCAGGAAAACTACAAAGATTCTCACTCTTAAAATTTCTACTCAACAGAGTACTGGGAGTCCTAGCCAGAGCAATTAGGCAAGTAAAAATGATAGGCAACCAATTCAGAGAGGAAGACATTTAATTGTCTCTGATTGTGGAGGAAATTATATGTGGAAGACTCTGGACTCCACTAAAAAACTGTTAGAATAAATAAAATCATACAAAATTGACATATAAAATCAGTACCATTTCTATATACTAATAATGAAGTATACAAAAAATTTATAATTCTATTTACAAAAATATCAAAAGTTATAATACTTAGAAGTAAATTTAACCAGAGATGAAAGATCCGCTCACTGGAAACTGTAAAACACTAATGAAAGAAGCTAAAGAAGACACAATGAATGAAAAGACAGCTTGTGTTCATGGATTGGAAGAATTAACGTTATACTTCTCAAAGCAACCTAAAGAGTCAATGCAATTCCTATCAAAATTTCAGTGCCATTTTTACATAAATAGAAAAAATAATTCTAAAATTCATATGAAACCACAGATGACCCTGTTTAGCTGAAGCAATCTTCACCAGAAAGAACAAAACAGGAGATGTCACACTATCCAATCTCAAAATCTAATGAAATAACAGATACATGAACCAATGGAACAGATTAGAAATTTCAGAAATAAATCCAATACAATATTATTAACTATAGTCCTCAAGCTACATGACTGAAACTTTGTACCCTATGAACTACATCTCTATATCCTAACTCCTCTCTGCCTTTGGTAATCACTATTTTATACTCGGTTTCTATGTATTTGGCTTTTTCTTCTCTTTTCCTTTTTTTAGATTTCACATGTAAGAGAGACCATACAGTATTTTTCTTTCTGTGTCTGGCTTATTAAATTCAGCTAGCACATAGTAGGTGTTCAACAAATATATGCTGAAGGTCAACTATTAATTCAGAAATGTTAAAAATAAATGGATAGATAAGGAAGAAAGTGCAAGTAAGAATAAAGCTAGGGTCATGATATTAAAAGAAATAAGCCAGACACAGAAAGAAAAATACTGTATGGAATCTCTTATATGTGGAATCTAAAAAAAAGAAAAGAAAAGAAGAAGTCAAACATATAGAAACATAGTAATAGAAAATTTAATATGGAAATCTTCCCAGTTAGAATCTCTGAGTCACTTCTGCAGTCACCTAAACAAGACTTCATAGAAACCAAGTATAAAATAGTGATTATCAGAGGCAGAGAGAAGTTAGGATATAGAGATGTAGTTCACAGGGTACAAAGTTTCAGAGAATCTACTTTTGTACTCATTAAGACTGTAGGCAGAATTCATTTCTCTGAGGTTGTGAGACTAAACTACCTGTTTCCTTGCTACCTGTTGGTACCTATTGGCTGTATGTCACTCAACTCCTAGATGCATCTCTCCATTCCTTGCATATGCCCCCCTCCATTATCAAAGCCACAACAACTGTTGAATCCTCACGCTTTGCATCTTTTCAGCTTATTCTTCTGTGCTAAGCCAGAGAAAATGGCTTTTAAAGGGCTTGTCTAGTTTGGTCATATCTACCTAGGTAATCTCAGGGTCAATTGAATTAAGACTTTAATTATCTTATTTTATTATTACTTTTTTTAGAGATGGAGACTCACTCTGTCACCCAGGCTCTAGTGCAGTGGCACAATCTCAGCTCCCTGCAGCCTCCACCTCCCGGGTTCAAGTGTTTCTCCTTCCTCAGTTCCTGAGTAGCTGGGATTGCAGGCACCCGCCACCACGTGAGGCTAATTTTTATATTTTTAGTAGAAACGGGGTTTTGCCATGTTGGCCAGGCTGGTCTCAAACTCCTGACCTCAGGTGATCCATCCTCCTTGGTCTCTCAAAGTGCTGAGATTACAGGTGTGAGCCACCTTGCCTGGCCTGGGACTTTAATTATATCTGTAAAAGTCCTTCATAGTAGTGCCTGGATTAGCGTTTGATTCAATAATCATGGCATGGACATATTGGGGGAGGCATGTTAATTATGCCTACCCAGTCTTCCCTCTGCCCTCCAAACATTCACATATGCAGAAAATGAAAAATACAAATCACTCTGCCCAAGGTCCCCAGAATTCTTATCCTACTACAACAACATCAGCTCAAAGTTCAAAATCTCATCTAAATCCCTGAAGCTCGAATGTCTCAGATCTCATCAGTTAGATCATCAAAATCAGATATGGCTGAGGCTCTGGGTGTAGCTCATTAAATACAACTTCTAGGGCACAAGTCTTCCCCTTTGGACTTTGGAAACCAAAGGTCCCGATACTCCCAACTTACAATGGCAGGACATGTATAAGTCAAGTCATATTCTTATTCAAAAAAATTGAAGATAAAAAGAACAAGTGGGCTTCAGGAAGGGAAACAGGGAGGAAATGTTAATGAGGCCCAATGATCCAACCACCAGGAAAACATGAGGTGCATTAACTCGAGGTTTTGATACAGTGGAAGGGGTAAAATACCACTACATAATAGTCATAGGCCATCATATACACAAAGAAAGAATCTAGACCAGCAAATACAATAAAAAGTACTATTCTGGATTCAAGTTATTACTAGCATCTTGGGCACTGTGGTAGACATGAAACAGGTATCATTGAAGGAGAGATTCGCCAGGAAGAAGTACATGGGTGTGTGGAGCTCAGCACTAGAGTTTATGACTAAGATGGTGAACAGGCTCCCAGTTAAGGTGATCAGATACATCCACAAGAACAGAATGAAGGAAAGCCTTTGATACTATAACTATTTCAAGAGACTTGAGTAAATAAATTCCAAGGGAACAGTCACATTTCTTTTACCAATCCCATCTGAACAGTATAAGGACTAGAATTCTTAAAATTGAATAACAGAAAATCCATAAGCAATTTGTTTTGAATTTACTCAATAATCTTGCTCAATAACACTTAAAAAGGACTAATATTTCAATTATAGCCATACATTCTAGAAAACTTACCTGTTCTTAACTCACAGCATTCACTTTATGCCACTCTTATGGGCACACACCTTATTTTGCATTGTATTTCAATTAGTCATGTATATGTCTTACGTTAGTTTTTCTTTTAGACTGATCATCTACTTAAAGATGAAAATGACATTTTACTTCTCTCTGAATTCCCTACAAGTGCCTGTATGCCTGACAGTATACAGAACAGAGTAGGAATATGGTAAACATCTCTGAATAAATCTGCAACTTTGTTATGAAATAAAAAATAAAATATATAAAAAATAAAAAATAAATATTCTCACTACAAAAATTGACAAGCATGTGAGATAATGAACTTGTCAATTAGCTTGATTTAACCATTCCACAATGTATACATATATAAAAACATCATTTTGTGCCCTCATGAATATATATACTTTTTATTTTTTAATTAAACACTGGATTGTATGATGCTGTTTCATGGTGTCTTCTTCTTCAATGTATATAATAATTAGATCCCATTTGAGGATTGTGTTATTCTATACTTTTGATGATTTTCTGTCAGGTTCTATAAAATCCTGAGAGTAAGTTGTTGAAGTCTCCAACTATAATTGTGGATTTTTCCAATTTCTCATTTCAATTGTCAGGTTTTGTTTCATGTATTGTATAGCTCTATTGTTTGGTGCAAACACATTTAGGATTGCTATGTTCTCTTGGTGGATTGACCCTTTAATAATTAAAGAATGTTGGCCAGGCACGGTGGCTCACGCCTGTAATCCCAGCACTTTGGGAGGCCGAGGTGGGCAGATCACGAGGTCAAGAGATCGAGACCATGGTGAAACCCCGTCTCTACTAAAAAATACAAAAATTAGCTGGCCATGGTGGCGTGCACCTGTGGTCCCAGCTACTCGGGAGGCTGAGGCAGGAGAATTGCTTGAACCTGGGAGACGGAGGTTGCAGTGAGCCAAGATTGCGCCACTGCACTCCAGCCTGGTGCCTGGCAACAGAGCAAGACTCTTGTCTCAAAAAAAAAAAAAAAAATTAAAGAATGTTTATCTTTTCTCTGGTAATTTTCTGAGGCTTGAAGTCTACTTTATGTGAGATTAACATAGGTACCTACGGGGTTTTTAAAAATTAATATTTGTATATATATATTTTTTCATTTGTTTTTTGGATACAAGGTCTTGCTCTGTTTCCCAGGCTGGAGTGTAGTGGTGCGATCTCAGCTTACTGCAGCCTTGCCCTCCTCTGCTCAAGTGACCTTCCCACCTCAGCCTTCCAACTAGCTGGGACTACAGGCATGCATCACCACACCTAGTTAATTTTTAATTTTTTTTTCTTTTTGTAGAAGTGAGCTCACCTTATGTTACCTAGGCTGTTCTGGAACTCCTGAGCTCAAGAGATCAACCCACCTCAGCCTCCCAGAGCACTGGCATTACAGGTGTGAGCCACCATGCCTGGCTTTTCTCATGCTTTTATTACCAACCTACTTCTTTGGCATTTGATATTAAAAGCGATTTTTTTGTAGATAGCATATCATTGGATTATGTTTTTCAGTCCATTCTGAATACTGGAATATTTTGTCCACTTACATTAATGTAATTATTGATATGCTATAGCTTAAGCCTGACATTTTATTATTTGTTTTCTATTTGCATTCTGTTTTTGTTTGCATTTTTTTCTCCCTTTCTATAGACTTTGTCTAAACTTTATATAATTTTATTTTGATTCACCTAGTGTTTTTGAGTGTATCTCTTTGTATAGTTTTCTTTTACTGATACTACATTACATATAGATAACTTATAGGATACATTTTATCAGTTCAAGTGAAGTGTAGAAATCTTACCACCCATTCCATTTCCTAATACTCACTGTTTATAAAATAAGCATCTTAATATTTCTTCTACACACACTTAGAACCACATCACAGAGCACTGAAATTTTTACATTATCAAACATAATTTAGAAAGCTCAAGAAGTCTATTATTTGCTTACTATGATCTTTTTTCCTTCCTTTTTTTCAAAATTCCTTCTTTCATTATTTTTTTCTATGTAAAACTTCTCTTGGCCATTCTTTTTAGGTAGCTTGGCTGAATAACTATTTCTTAGTTTTCCATTATGATAATTTCTTCATTTCTGAAAAATATTTTTGTAGAATATAGGATTCTAGCTTCACAGGATTTTTTTCTTTCAGCATTAGAAAAATGGTGTGCCACTTCTTTCTGTCTTCTGTACAGTTGGCATTTCCTTTGAGAGCTGTGTGTGTGTGTGTGTGTGTGTGTGTGTGTGTGTGTGTGTGTGATTTTTGTTTACAGTTTTGTTTATGTGGTGAATCACATTTATTGATTTGCATATGCTAAACCAACCTTGATTTCCATGGATAAAACCTACCTAATCATGGTGGATTAGTTTTTTTGATACACTGCTGAATTTAGCTTGCTAATATTTTGTTGAGTATTTCTGAATGTATGTTCTTCACAGATATTGGCCCAAAGTTTTATTTTTTTGGTTGTGGTGTTTTATTACTGCTTCAGTTGCAGAACTCATTACTGGTCTATTCAAGGATTCCATCTCTTTCTGGTTCAATCTTGAGAGTTTGTATGTTTCCAGGAATTTATTCACTTCCTCTAGGTTTTCTAGCTTGTTTATAATAGTGTCTGAGGGTTTTTTGCATTTCTGTGGGGTTATTGCTAATGTCCCCTTTGTCATTTCTCATTATGTTTATTTGAATCTTCTCTCTCTTCTTTTTTATTAGTCCAGCTAGTGGCCTATCTTATTAACTCAACAAATAAGCTACTGGATTCATTAATCTTTTGTATCAGTTTTTGCATCTCAATTTCCTTCAGTTTATCTTGGATTTTGGTTATTTCTTGTCTTCTGCTAGCTTTGTAGTTGATTTGCTTTTGTGTCTCTAGTTCCCTTCATTGTCATGTGAGGTAGTTAATTTGAGATCTTTCTAACTTTCTGATATGCATGATTAGTGCTATAAACTTATTTGTTAACTCTGCTTTGCCTGTGTCCCAGAGATTCTAATATGTTGTATGTTTTTCTTGTTTGTTTCAAAGAATTTCTTGATTTCTGGCTTAATATCGTTATTTACCCAAAAGTCATTCAGGAGTAAGTTGTTTAATTTCCATCTCGTTGTATGCTTTTGAGTGATTTTCTTAGCATTTATTTCTATTTTTATTGTGCTGTTGTCCAAGTGTGTAATTGATATGAATTCAGTTTTTTTTTTATTTGTGGAGGATTGTTTTATGCCTGCATTAGTCCATTTTCACACTGCTCTAATGAACTACCTGAGAATGGGTAATTTATGAAGAAAAGAGGTTTAATTGGCTCACAGGTCCACAGAAGACATGGCTGGGGAGGCCTCAGGAAATTTATCATTATGACAGAAGGTGAAGGGGAAGTAAGGGTGTCTTCTCATGGCCAGCAGGAGGCAGAGAGCAAAAGTGAAGTGCTACACATTTTAAATCACCAGATCCCATGAGAACTCATTCACTATCTGAGAACAGCTAGGGGAAAGTTCACCTCCATGATCCAATCACCTCCCACCAGGACCTTCCTTCAACGTTGAGGATCACAGCTTGACATGAGATTTGGGTGGGGACACAAAGCCAAACCATATTAGTGCCCAATTATGTAGTTGATTTTAGAGTATGTGCCATGTATAGATAAGAATAATCTATATTCTCTTGTTTTGGGATGAAGAGTTCTGTAGACATCTACTAGGTCCATTTGGTTAAGTGTGGAGTTAAGTACCAAATATCTAGTGTTTTTCTGCCTCGATGATCTGTCTAATATTGTCAGTGGGGTGTTAAGTTCTTCCACTATTATTATGTAGTTATCTAAGTCTGTTTGTAGGTCTCTAAGAACTTGCTTTATGAATCTGGATGCTCCTGTATTTGGTGCATATATATTTAGGATAATTAGGACTTCTTGTTGGATAGAGTGCTTTATCATTATGTAATGCTTTTCTTTGTCTTTTTGATCTTTGTAAGTTTATAGTCTGTTTCGTCTGAAATTAGAATAGCAACACCTTTTTCTGTTTGCTTGGTAGATTTTTCTCCAACTCTTTACTTTGAGCCTATAGGTGTCATTGCATGTGAGATGGGTCTCTTGAAGACAACATATCATTGGATTTTTGCTCCTTTAGCAAACTTTTCACTCTGTGCCTTTAAATTAGGGCATTTAGTCTGTTTACATTCAAGGTTACTATTGATCTGTGTGGATTTAATCCTGTCATCATGATGTTAGCTGGTTACTACGCAGATTTGTTTGTGTGTTTGCTTTATAGTGTCACTAGTCTATGTACTTCAGTGTGTTTTTGTAGTGGATGGTAACAGTCTTTCCATTACATAGTTAGCACTCTCTTCAAAACCTCTTGTAGGGCAGGTCTCATGGTAATGAATTCCCTTAGCATTTGCTTTTCTAAAAAGGATCTTATTTCTTGTTTGCCTTTAAAACTTAGTTTGGACGGATATGAAATTCTTGGCTGAAAATTCTTTTATTTAAGAATGCTGAATATAGGCCTCCTATCTCTTCTGGCTCTTAGAGTTTCTGCTGACAGGTCTGCCATTTGCCTGACGGGGTTCCCTTTGTAGGTGACCTGCTCTTTCTCTCTAGTTGCCTTTAACATTTTTTCTTTCATTTCAACCTTGGAGAATCTGATGACTATGTGTCTTTGGGATGGTCTTCTTGTCTAGTATTTCACATGGGTTGTCTGCATTTCCTGAATTTGAATGTTGGTCTCCCTAGCAAGGTTGAGGAAATTTTCATGGATGATATCCTGAAATATAATTTCCAAGTTGCTTGCTTTTTCTCCTTCTCTTTCAGGCATGTATATCCGTTGTAGATAAGGTATCTTTATATAATTCCATATTTCTCAGAGGTTTTGCTCATTCTTCTTCGTTGTTTTTTCTTTATTTTTCTCTGACTGAGTCATTTTAGAGAACCAGTCTTTATGCTCTGAGATTCTTTCCTGAGCTTGGTCAATTCTGCTGTTTTAATACTTGTGATTGCATTATGACATTTTCAAAGTGTTTTTTCCAGCTCTATTATATCAGTTTGTTTGATTCTTATAATGGCCATTTTATCTATTATCTCCTATATCATTTTGTTATAATCCTTAGATTTCATGGTTTGGGTTTTGACTTTCACCTGTTTGGTGATGATCTTTGTTCCTATCCATATTCTGAATCCTAATTCTGTCATTTCAGCCATCTCAGTTTTGTTAAGAACCATTTTTGGGCAACTAGCATGGTCATTTGGAGATAAGAAGAGAATCTGGCTTTTTGAGTTGCCAGAGTTCTTGCACTGAATCTTTCTCATCTTTATGGGCTGACGTTCCTTCAATCTTTATAGTTGCTGTCATTTGGTTTTTTTTTTTTTTCTTGTATCTCTGATGTTCTTGGGAGTTTGCTTGTGGTATAAGGTGGCTTTGATCAACTGGCTTTCTTTCTGGAACAATTTTGAAGGCCAAGGCTCATATATGAACTCCTGGACTGCATGCTTTAATTCTGGGGGCTTGGTATTGAGTGCCTGGCTTTGTTTTCTGGTTTCTCAAGGTTAGGAACCTGCTGTGCTGAAGGGACTGATATGTTCCCAAACTGCTGGTCACAACATTCTGATGAGTGGTGCCAGCCAAAGTACTTCATGGGGTAGTGGCTGTGTGATGCATCCTCTTTCACATGTGTCAGCAGCAGTGGCAACAAGGTGGTATGCATGCTCACCAGCTGTGGCAGGGAGCTGGTGGTTGCAGGTGTGCCAGCCTCCACACAGGTGTTCACAGTGGCAGTGATGGCAGTATGATGCAGGGAACAGGGGCCCCTGCTAGCATCACTCCATGCATTTGTGGTGGTGGGTGTGTGACTGTGTACCTCCTCTGTGGATGTGTTCACGTGGGTGGCAGTGACCACTAAGTGGAGATGGGTCCACTGGTCTCCTTGCATAGTTTCATGCTGGTAGCAGTGTCAACATGGAGGCAGGGTGCTGGTAAGTGCCTGGCTGGTGGTCTCAGTGCCCATGAATGCTCTGATGGCAATGGTGGCATGATGGGTGCAGTGGGGTGCACTCATGCCAACAGCAGTGACACAGTGGGGTACATGTGCATTTGTACTCTGGTAGGAAAGGGAAAGCAAGTTCTGCCCACGCACATGCACACCAGTAAAGTGATTTGAGGGTTGGACATGGGAAAGGGCATTCAGGGAAAGCAGCACAGGATAGGCTGCATTGGAGGGAGAGCACGAGTGGGCTAGGCATTATCCGTGGAGGCTGCTCTGCTGGAGCTCTCTACCTGTCATGCATTGTCTGCCAGTGCAGAAGCTCTTATTTGGGCCTGCAGGAGACACCCTGTCTAGGCATCTGATGTTGAAATGCAAGCAGGTGTGGCTGGGCTGGGGTCCTGAGAGAGGTCGGCAGACAGAGGGGTGTGATCAGATTGTCCCTGTCTCATGGGCAGTTTGCTCTGTTCTGTTCAGGTCCAACAATTCCCCTAGGGTTAAAGTCTCCTGGGGAAAGTGGTGAACTTTGGGGGATGGGTGTCCCTGACCATGCTATATACAGATGCTCCCACACCAAATGTTCTGGACTCCACAGAAGTGATAGTTCTGCACCTATCACTTCTCTAAGCATCTGTCCCTGCCAGATATAATATGCACAGGGGTCATAGGGTCTCCTACTGCCAGTAACCAAGAGGACTGTGGCAAGAGAGCATTACTCCTTGCCTGCTCAACTCACTCCTTCCCCAGGAGTTTTGGGGGACCAGGAATGAATCTTGGTGCATGGTAGCAGGTTTCCCACCTTCCTCTCACTTCAGCCCTACATCTGTGTCTTCCCTCTACTCACTTTCAGTGCCTCCCCTCTGAAGATCTGTTAGGAGCATGCCAGTCTTCCTGATGTCCCAGTCCCTCTGTGTCAGATGTTCCTTCTGGCTGTTTCTAATCAGCTATCTTGCCTCCTTCCAGTGATTTTTTTCTCCTGTCCTCCGCATCCCACTCTTAAAAACATTTAAATCAGTTTTTGATTTTCACTATTGTATTTTTAAGTTCTTTAAATTACTTATTTATTTGAGGAGACATTCTATTTCATTGTTGACACTTTCTATTTTTCATTTGTTCCAAGGGTGGTCATAATTGCTCACTGAAGCATTTTTGTAATGGCTGCTTTAAAATCTTTGCCAGATAATTCTGACATTTCCGTCAAGTTGGTGTTATCTACTTATTGTCTTTTTCCATTCAGGTTAATATATTCCTGGTTCCTGGTCTGAAAGTGTTTTTTGATTGATACCTGACATTTGGTAGTTTATGTTATAAAGTTCTAGAGCTTATTCAAACCTTTTATTTTAACTGGATTTCTTTGATATCACTCTATTAGTGCATGATGGGGTTACCTGTTACTACCAGGTGAGAGTAGAAGTCCAAATTTCCTACTTAACATTCATGGACATTTGGTGAGGGACTCCTCATTACTGGTGGATAAGGTTGTAGGTTTCAGCTTCTCCCTCAGACTCCACTGCTATCTAAGTTTCAGGGAGTAGTAGGAATCCTTCATTTCTACTCACTCTGTGACTTCACCTAGACCACCAAAGGGGTGAGTTGCCTCACCACTCCCTGGTGGGTGTGATAGTCCCAATGTTCCATTAAATATCTTGCAGCACAATAAAAGTAGGGAAGGAGAGGGATACTTTAATACTGCTAAGTGGAAGTTGAAAACTAGATTCCTTATGTGGGCTTTAGTGACACCAAGATGGTGGAGGAGTTTGTTATCATCCTATGCGGATGAAAGCCCTGAATCTCTACTGTAACTTGTCTGACATTACCTTGGTTGTGGGGAGAGGAGTCAGAGCATCTGTTTCAGCCTTACGAGAATGGAAGTCTTAGCTTGTATCCTGCCTTTGCCAGTGCAAGTGGGCTTGGGGTCAGTCTTTTTTATGATGTTTGGCTTAAGAAGAATAATTATTGTCTAAAAGTTTTTGGTATGTTATATTGCCTCTTTCCAGGTCCCTTGGCTAAAGTAAGCAGGCTTTTTTGGAACTCTTTTGTGTGGATAAGTTGGCTTTTCTGAGTTGCCACCTTTTCGAGTACCCAATTTGGGATATCTCAGACAAAACAAAAACTTATGAAACTCATTATCGTATTGTTCTCCAGGACCTGATGTCCGTGGCCAGTATTCATTCTCTTTATCTTTCAAGGCCTTCTTATGTTTGCTTTGTACATAATATCTAGGGTTTTAGTTTTACTTAGCATGAAGATTAAGACATCTTGTATCTATATTATCTTCCCAAGAGCAGAATCCTCATAATTTTTATGCTTGAAAAGCTTTGGGAAAAAATGCTTAACAGACACATCTTCCAGAAATGTCATAAAACACAAAACTATTAAGCGTTTAAACTTAAGATTTGTTATTTTCATAACATTATCTATTTTGACTACGATCAACTTAATGTTTACACTCATATTGTCAGCATGAGGAAGATAAGACTTCTACCTCTTTTATAAGACAAGCTTGCAGAAACAACTGAGACTAAGGCAACTTCTTAATCCCATACATGAAGTTGGCCTTCCCCATAGCAGGGCCCTCATTACCACTATAAATACCTCAAGTCATTCTTGCACAGATTGGGATCCTCATTTTTCGCCCTCACACAAAACATCAGATTAAGACCAGACCTCACCTCCTCAATGCTATCTTGCTTACTTCAACAGTGCAAAGACCTAGCTGCTGAACTTGTAGCTTATGCACTAAGTGTTGGGTGATATATGCAACAATTGAGGTAGAAATTAGATGAAAATGCAATGTTTCTACACAGAAAAGTAAGAAATACTGAATGACTTCTGGGACGATACCAAGGAGAAGAAAAAAGCTCTTGAGTTTAGAGAAACTTTAGCGAAACAGTGGCTAGAAAGGAAAGATCTGGTGGCTGAAAACTAAAAAAAAAAAAAAAAAAATCTTTAAGGGAGAGATATGTTTAAGAGCATTTCTGCTGTGGGGGAGTAAAACCCACTGATAATTTGAAATTTTTAGTAAAATCCATTTTCTTCAGTCAGAATTTGCCATGAGTGGAATTTTCTTGATAAATGTGAAAAAGCCATTCTTCCATGTTGAAATGGTTTTGAGAATTTGTGTAGACCCCTGGCAATTGTCCATGTTAATTATACGTAGTTTAAAATCATTACCTATATATGACTGAAAGAAAGTGTTCTCATGAAAATATCGAACATTCTCATGCTAGGCAAGCAAGCCATTTGTGTCCAGGACAGGGCACTCACCTCTGCTCCTAACACAAGGAAACAGACCCTGGCCAGATTAGGGGAAAGCACCCTAATTCTGAGAGAAAAAGATAGAAACCTTTGCATTATACAGTAGAATTATTTTAAATAAATTCTCTTTAAATATAAAAGGAATAGTCAATTTAAAAAGTGCAAACTAGGCGACATATGTAAAATATATGTTACTGAAAGGAAAGGAGCTAAAATAAAACAAAAGAATTAAAAATCACTTGCAAAAATGTCTAACATAAGTGTGAACCTGACAAATAGTAGTACTAAGCTGCAAAATGTAAAGTGATGCTTTTCAACTAATTTGTAAAAATGATTTTTTTCTCCCTCAGGAATATGTAGAACCAATGGGCAGAAACAAGTAAAAGTAAAGCAATCCCCCATCCCCTTGGTATATGAATTAGGTATTTTTTAAAGCAAGGCCTCTGTGCTGCTACATACACCTCCAATAACCCCTGTTCGAACTCAGGCCCACATCGTTGCCCGTCACACCAAGACACAGCAGCATCCTACACTGAGGTCTCTGCAATCCTTAAATATGCTTGATCCATACTTTTATGAGCCAGCTACTGACCATGTGGCTGAACAAGGTGTTCCAGATGTGATGAAACAACAAATTCAAATCTTCCCAAACCTAGTTGATATCCCTTGATGAAGAAGTCTTGTCAGAAATGGCTATTTCCTTTTCCTTTTTTCATAGGAAATGGCATGCACATCCTGCACTTCAGCATATAGCTCAACTACAGAAAGGCAAAAAGGAGGAGATGAAGGTGGATTAGAGGTGAGGAATAAATTGAACAAGAATGGAGAATATTCTTGCTAAGATATGAGTTCATTTTGAACTGGGAGGATGGAAGTTATGAGTGACTGTAAGTCCATTTCACAGTGAGGGAGATGGGCTACACTGGCCCTGTGGGATAGGCTCCCCTAAAACATGTTTGCTAATTCTATTTTCAATCTGACTACTGGGCTCAGATTTCTAAGAAATGAACACAGGGTTTTTAGTGGAACTGTCTAAGGAATGCTCCTCTAGCATCAGCCTATGTTGGGTAGTGGAGAAAGCCTGCAGTCTCAAAGGATATAGCCAGTAATGAGGCAAATAAGTGATGAAGTTTTTCATAAAATATGGCCATATTCTTGAATGAAGAGTTCCTGAAGGCAAAAATTAAATTTCTTGGCAAACAGAAAAACCAGACTTAGTGCCCTGCCTGAAATAAGCTCCCCAAGTTCCTACCACACCGTTGGCAAACCCCATCCAGACTAGGGGTCTTATTTCTGTTCTACACAGCTCATGCAGTATCAAGTCTTACCCAGTATGAACTGATAATTAACACCCCTTGAATAGGCTCTGCACATATATCCTTACCAAAATGCCTGTACATTCATGGTAGCCCTACTATGACAAAGAGACAACTCAATACAATTGCTTAGCACTAGACTCTGTACTGCATAGGTGTCTCTCATGAAGTCTTCAGTACAAGGAACCCCTTGCACTGTCCCCAGAACCTATGCACTGTCCACATACTAGAGTAGGCCCTGCTCTGAGAGGGGAACATGAAAACGTAGCCACGTTACCCATATGCCAAACAAGGCACATATTTTGAGACTTTAATCACCCCTTATGAATTCTAGTGAGACCCTCTGTTACCACAGCCTATATATCAGCTCCAAAAACCTAGTTTATTTTGTGCCCAATATGGTATATGTTTTCACCTCTGCTGTCTTACCTGAGCCCGCTCCACTTCAAGTCCATACATGGACATACCACACAGCTTTCTTACTTATTGTAGCCTTCACAGTTCAACCTCATCATAATTAAGGGTGCCATTTTGTCTATCTGAGTGCACATACCAATCTAACCCTCACTTTGAAAGAGTGTCTGGCAGTTCTAACACAAGGGAGAAAAATCTTACCTGTTTCTTCCCCTGGATGACACCCACTATTCATAATGCGTGTTAGTCATGACCTTTTCCTTTCTCTGGCCTGCTGAGAAAGGCCTGCTGCATCCTATTATGCAGCACATAACTCCTTCCTGGACAACATAATGTCACAGTGATAAGGTGAAGATATGACTAAATCTATGCTCACTGAGTGACAGAGCTTGAGGATAAATACTGGATGAGATTTCATGAAGAACTCTAAGATATTTTTTAATTGATGTGGAGGTTCTTGGTCTGAAAAGTTTTGATCAGGATGTCAGTTTGTGAATAGGAAAAGCTTACACTAAAACTAAGGTCTCAGTTTCATAGGCTGATGGGTTTCTTCTGGAAAAAGGCAGCCATTTTGGAAACTAGAAATTCCTTGTCTACCCTGGTGTCCTCACCACAGGCTCACAGTCATCAGTATAGCCCATGCCCTAATCCTCACATCTGAAGCTTCTCCCATTTATAACACAAACATAATATGACACAATGTCCTCAGTTATGATAATATAAGTACATGGTATGGAAAATCATATTAAGTTTTGATATAGTTTCCTTACTTGAAAGCTGGATAAGATTTAATGGAATATACAACTTGAAAATATCAATGCTTGATTCCTCTGAAAATGGCAGAGAGGAGAATTCAAAAACATTACCCATTCACTAAATCAAACATTAGTCTGACCAAAAAAAAAAAAAAAGTCTGTCAGAACCAACTTTTTCAGAAAGCTGGAATCTAATTTTAAAAACTTACAACAACCAGGAAGTTATTAAATCTTAGTAACGGAATACTGTGGCATTTTAATTTATCCGCCTACCATTCCCCACCTCCCATGCCAGTGGTGGCTCTAGAAATGGTGGCTTGTGTTCCTGATGCAGCTTGCTGATGTCAGAGAAAGCAATATAGACTTTGTTCTCAAAGTATTGTGGTTTTGTATTTTGACCTGTCTGGTGGCTTCCTGGGGTATAAGCTAAAAGGCTTGCCTTTCCTTCACCAACTATAAAATGTTCTCAGTGCTGAAGGGGCCTCCAGGGCAAAATTTGTTGAAAACATTTAAATGCAAACACAATGGCTGCATCTGTTTGAGTCAAGGAATAACAGGGGCGTGGGTAAGCTGCTAACAGACTGAAAAGCCTAGGAGGAAAAAGTCTGGGAAAAGAGATATAGGAGGAAATAAGTACGTAGAAAAGTTCACGCAAATACCAGGAAATCTAGAAGTCTGTGGATATGTTCAGGAAATGACACATGTTCAGAAAATATCTGAGAAGACTCTAACCTTTTATATTTGGCTCACCTTTTTGCTCCACGCAGGCAGAAGTGAAGATTAATGCAGAATGTTTTAGCCCATTCATGTTGCCAAAGAATACCTGAGGCTTGGCTGGGTAATTTACAAAAAAAAAGAGGTTTATTTGGCTAATTTTTCTTCAGGCTGTAAGAAGCATGGCACCAGAATCTGTTTCTGGTGATGGCTTCTGGAAGTTTCAACTCATGGTAAAAGGTGAATTATAGCCACATGTACAGAAATCACATGGCAGAATAGGAAGCAAAGGAGAGGGGGAGGGAGGGTTCCAGGCTCTTTTTAACAACCAGCATTTGTAGGAACTAATAGACCAAGAACTCACTCCAATAACTCACTCATTACTGTGAGGACAGTGCCAAATAATTCATAAGGGATCCACCTCATGACCCAAACACTTCCCATTAAGCCCCACCTCCAACATTGGGTACCAAATTTCAACATGAAATTTGGAGGGTCAAATATCCAAACTATATCACAGAATTAAACATAATTAAACGTGAAAGAACACTACTACACAGAGCCAGTCAGCAAAGACCAAGAGAGCATGTTTTATGTTGTTGTTCAAGGCACTTAAGAAAATCTCTGTCAAATAATTAACTGACCTCTAAGCAAAGGCAACATAGACTTTAATGATCACACATGACAAAAAATACAGACTTTACAAAACTAATTTTAAAGAGTTACTACATAAGCAAACAATAATCCACAGAAATAACAACATACTCTGGAGGGGTAAATCTTATTTTGAGTTATTGCATAATAATATTTAAAAGTCTACTATTTAATAACAACATAAATAACAAGTTAGGCAAAGAGCAAGAAAGTATGGCTCATGCATAAGGAAAAGGTGTTAACAGAAATATCGTTGAGGAAGCTGAGACATTGCACTTAGAAGACAAAGAGTTTAAAACACCTGTCTTAAATGTGCTTAAAGAGCTAAAGAAAAGCATGGAAAATAGAGAAAATAAGGAGAACAATGTTTTGGTATATGGAGAATATTAATAAAGAAATAGAAATTATAAAAAATAACCAAATGAAAATTGTGGAGCCAAAAGTACAATAAGTGAAAAAAATTAATGAACAGATCGCAAAGCAGATTTGAGCAGTATAGAGAAACAATTAATAAATTTAAAGATAGGTCAATTGAAATGATCAAGTCTAAGGAGCACAAAGAAAAAATAACAAAGAAAAAAGATAGAGCATAAGAAAACTCTGGGAAACCATAAAGCATATGAGCATACACATAATGGGAGTTTCAGAAGGAGAGAGAAGAAATGGCCAGAGAAAATATTTTAAAAGATAATGGCCCAATCCTTTACTAATTTCATGAAAGGCATGAATCAACACAACCAAGGAGCTCAACAAAATGCAAGTAGATAACCTCAACAAGACCCATACTGAAACATATTTTGATCAACCTGTCAAAAGTCAGACAAAGAGAGAATCTTGAAAGCAGCAAGAGAGAAGCAACTCATTATGTACAAACAGTTCTAAACATAAACAGCCATTTTTTTTTGTACTTTAGGTTCTGGGGTACATGTACAGATCATGCAGGATTGTTGCATAGGTACACACATGGCAATGTGGTTTCCTGCCTCCATCCCCCATCACCTACATCTGGCATTTCTCCCCATGTTATCCCTCCCTGACCTCCCCACCCCCTCGCTGTCCCTCCCTTGCCCCTGCTGATAGACCCCAGTGTGTGATGCTCCCCATCCTATGTCCCGGTGTTCTTATTGTACAACGTTTGCCTATGAGTGAGAACACGTGGTGTTTGATTTTCTGTTCTTGTGTCAGTTTGCTGAGAATGATGGTTTCCAGATTCATTCATGTCCCTACAAAGGACACAAACTCATCATTTTTTATGGCTGCATAGTATTCCATGGTGTATATGTGCCATATTTGCCTTGTCCACTGTATCATTGATAGGTATTTGGGTTGGTTCCAGGTCTTTGCTATTGTAAACAGTGCTGCTATGAATATATGTGTGCATGTGTCTTTATAGTAGAATGATTTCTAATCCTTTGGGTATATACCCAGTAATGGGATTGCTGGGTCAAATGGAATTTCTATTTCTAGATCCTTGAGGAATCACCACACTGTCTTCCACAATGGTTGAACTAATTCACACTCCCACCAACAGTGTAAAAGTGTTCCTATTTCTCCACATCCTCTCCAGCATCTGTTGTCTCCAGATTTTTTAACAATCACCATTCTAACTGGCATGAGGTGGTATCTCAATGTGGTTTTGATTTGCATTTCTCTAATAATCAGTGATGACGAGCATTTTTTCATATGTTTATTGGCCTCATATATGCCTTCTTTTGAAAAGTGTTCATATATTTCACCCACTTTTGAATGGGTTTGTTTGTTTGTTTCTGTTTTAGTTCTTTGTATAGTCAGGATATTAGCCCTTTGTCAGATAGGTAGATTGCAAAAATTTTTTCCCATTCTGTTGTTTGCCAGTTCACTCTAATAATTGTTTCTTTTGCTGTACAGAAGCTCTGGAGTTTAATTAGGTCCCATTTGTCTATTTTGGCTTTTGTTGCCAATGCTTTTGGTGTTTTAGTCATGAAGTCCTTGCCTATGACTATGTCCTGAATGGTTTTGCCTAGGTTTTCTTCTAGGGTTTTTATGGTGTTAGGTCTTATGTTTAAGTCTTTAATCCATCTGGAGTTAATTTTAGTGTAAGGTGTCAGGAAGGGGTCCAGTTTCTGCTTTCTGCACACTGCTAGCCAGTTTTCCCAACACCATTTATTAAACAGGGAACCGTTTCCTCATTGCTTGTTTCTGTCAGGTTTGTCAAAGATCAGATGGTTACAGATGTGTGGCATTGCCTCCAAGGCCTCTGTTCCATTCCATTGGTCTATATCTCTGTTTTGGTACCAGTACCATGCTGTTTTGATTACTGTAGCCTTGTAGTATAGTTTGAAATCAGGTAGTGTGTTGCCTCCAGCTTTGTTCTTTTTGCTTAGGATTGTCTTGGCTATGTGGGCTCTCTTCTGGTTCCATATGAAGTTTAAGGTTGTTTTTTCCAGTTCTGTGAAGAAGGTCATTGGTAGCTTGATGGGGATAGCCTTGAATATATAAATTACTTTGGGCAGTGTGGCCATTTTCATGATATTGATTCTCCTAACCATGAGCGTGGAATGTTTCTCCACCTGTTTGTGTCCTCTCTTATTTCCTTGAGCAGTGATTTGTAGCTCTCCTGGAAGAGGTCCTTTACATTCTTTGTTAGTTGCATTCTTAAGTATTTTATTCTCTTTGTAGCAATTATGAATGGGAGTTTGCTCATGATTTGGCTCTCTCTTAGTCTGTTATTGGTGTATAGAAATGTTTGTGATTTCTGCACATTGATTTTGTATCCTGAGACTTTGCTGAAGTTGCTTATCAGTTTCAGGAGATTTTGGGCTGAGATGATAAGGTCTTCTAAATATACGATCATGTCGTCTGCAAATAGAGACAATTTGACTTCCTCCTTTCCTAATTGAATACCCTTTATCTTTTTTTTCTTGCCTGATTGCTCTGGCTAGAACTTCCAATACTATATTGAATAGGAGTGGTGAGAGAGGACATCCTTGTCTAGTGCCAGGTTTCAAAGGGAATGCTTCCAGTTTTTGCCCATTCAGTATGATATTGGAACAGCCATTTTTTTTAATCAGAAACCATGGAGGCTAGAAGGCAGTGGGAAGACATATTTAAGGTGTAAAAGATTACTATAAAACCCTTCCATCCACATATCTATATCTGAGGCAAAATTATCCCTCAAAATTTTAGAAATATTAAAACAACAAATTAAGCCTTTCAGAAATTTTCAATGCAAAACTTCCTTAAAAGAAATTCTAAAGGAAGTTCTTCAGGCTGAAAGAAAAGGATACCAGACTCAATCAAAACTACATATAGAAAGGAAAACATTGTTAAATATAAATACATAGGTACACATAAGAACAAGTGTTATTCTATTTTAAGCTTGTAGGAGCTCTCTATATGACTTAAAAGGCAATTTTTAAAAAAACAATAATTATAGGCCAGGCACAGTGGCTCATGCCTGTAATGGGAGGCCGACGTGGGTGATCACAAGGTCGAGAGATCGAGACCATCTAGCCAGCATGGTGAAACCCCATCTCTACTAAAAGTACAAAAATTAGCTTGGTGTGATGGCACGCGCCTGTAGTCCCAGTACTCAGGAGGCTGAGGCAGGAGAATTGCTTGGTCCCAGGAGGCAGAGATTGCAGGGAGCCCAGATTGCACCACTGTACTCCAGCCTGTTATCTGGCAACAGAGCAGGACTCTGTCTCAATAAATAAATGATAATTATAAATCTATGTTAATAGGCAAGTGTATAAAGATGCAATTTGTAGCAATTATTATATAAAGCACAAAAGATGAAGATGTACAAGAGAAGAATTTTTGTATACTAAATTGACATTAATTCAATCTTGATTGTTACAAATTTAAGACATTAAATTGTAATCCCTTATTAACCACTAAGAAAATAATTAAACATATATAGATACATATAAATAAGAAAACAACAAAATTGGAACAGTAAAAATTAATTAAACATAAGAAAAGAGAGTGTTAGAGGGATTAAGGAACAAAAAAGTTATAAGACATAAAAATTAAATAGTAAATGGCAGTAATAATTACTTTATTTTTAGTATTCACATTAAATATAAGTGGCTTAACCTCTGCAATTACAAGGTAGAGATAGGAGTAATGGATAAAAAAAATTCTCACCCAAGTATATTCTGTCAACAAGATATTCACTTAAATCCAAAGATACATATAGACTGAAGGGTAAATGATGGAAAATGATTTTCCATGGAAACAGCAAGGGAGAGCAGGGTTGACTATAATATTATCAGACAAAATAAACTGTAAGTCAAAAATTGTTATAAGAACAAAGAAGAACATTACATATTGATGAACGGGTCAGTTCATCAAGATGATATGACAATTGCAAACATACACACCCCTAATAACAGAGCCCCAAAATATATAAAGCAAAATAAATAACAATTTGATGGAGATATAGAAAATTCTAAAATAATAATTGAAAACTACTCCTCACATTGATGGCTATAGCAACCATACAGAAAACTAATACGGAAATAGATTACAGAACAACTTTATAAACCAACTACATCTAATAGACATATGGAGAACACTGCCCTCAACAACATAGACTATGCATTCTTCTCAAAATCACATGAAACTTTATCCAGATTAGACCATAGTTAGCCCACATAATAAATTTCAATAAATTAAAAATATTGAAATCATACACAGTGTTTTCTCTGAATGAAACTAGATATTGATAATGGAAGGAAAACTCACAAATCTGTGAAAATGAAACAATACACTCCTAAACAACTAATGGATCAAAGAAGAAAAAAACAAGATAAATTGGCAGATATTGTGAGAAGAATTAAAATGAAAACACACAAAACCTGCACAGTACAGAGAAAGAAATTTAGAGAGGAAAATTTACACATGTAAATTCCTACATTAAAAGGTGAAAAATAAGTCAAGCCAATAAGCTAACTTCTTTTTACCTTAAGGACCTAGAAAAAAAGAAGACAAAACCCAGTGCAAGAAGAAGAAAGGAAATAATAATAAAGATTAGAGAGATCAACAAAATTGAGGGGCAGAAAACAATACAGATAATCAATGAAACCAAAACTTGGTTCATTGAAAGATCAAAAACATTGACAAATGTTTAGCTATCACTAAAAAAAAATAGAGGAAACACAAATTATTATTACCAGAATGAAATGGTAATAATATTACTGATTTTACAAAAATAAAAAAGATTACAAGGGAATATTATGAGCAACATCAACAAAATGCAAAAATCCCCAACAAAATACCAGCAAGATGAATGTAGCAGCATGTAAAATAAATTATGCACCATGACCAAATGGGATTTATCACAAAAACGCAAGGGTGGTTCAACATATAAAATAAAACCTCCTTAGTCTAGCAAAGATTAACTTAGTGTTTTTGGAACTCTGAAGTGTAGTGAGAAATTGGCTGCAACTGGAGGAGGCTGCTTAATGAAGAAAAGAGCATCTAACTTTAAGTAGGAGAGTACTGTGGCATTTTTTTCTTGCCTGTCTACCATCTCCCATTTTCCAGTGCAATAGTAGCTAAGGTGGGGATGGAAGCCCATGTTTCTCATGTAGCTTGCTGATATCTGGAGGCTAATATGAACTATGGACCTTTTTCTTAAAATGTTGAGGTTGTGTATTTTGATCTTTCTGCTGATTTCCTGAGGGACTGGCCACAGAGGCTGTCTTTTGCCACCTGCCCCACACTACTGCTTTCTGGGCAGGAGTGGCATCTGTTGAAATATATAGTCATACACATCCCATTCTTCTCTTAGGAAAAGGATTGGAGGTAAGACATGCAACCAAGAGAATTTAAGAGGCCTGAAACAGGAGACTGCAAAGCAAAGCTTTACGCAGGAAAACAGAATGAAAAATGCATGTGCATGCACAGGGGAGAGTGCATACTTAGAAAGTGCCTGAGTGGTCCCTAGGATTCCAACTTCTGGTGGATCTATGGACTCCATACAAGCAAAAATTGAAAGGTAAAACAAGATCCTAAGCAGCTTGGTTTAGCATGGAAGGAATATCTTAGTACAGAGTCAAGCTTCAAAGACTGGCAGAGTACAACTACAACTATTTTTTTTAACTATGTGGTTCCAAATGTTTAAAAAAGTTTCTGTTTGGTCATTGATTGACCATTGAGATAATGTAACAGAGACATTAGTGACCACATATGACAAAAAATCCAATCTTTGCAAAAGTAGTTTTAAAAATTCACTGAACAAATGGATGATTGAAGCCATCAAAAAGGAACACAAGCAAAGCCAGAGAGTAAGGAGGAGAATCCAATTTCTAAAATTACCACCCAATAATATTCAAAATGTCCACATTTCAACAACAAAAAAAATACAGGGTACACAAGAATTAGGAAAGTATAGCTCATTCACAGGAAAAATATGAATTAACAGAAATAATTCCTGAGGAATTCTAGATTTTGAATTTAGTAAAGATTTTAAATCAACTGTCTTTAAAATTCTCAAAGAGCTAAGAGAAAATACGAACAAATCACTAAAAGCAATTAGGAAAATAATGTGTCAACAAATAGTACCAAAAAGAGACAGAAATTATAAAAGAAATCAAATAGAAATATTGGTGCTGAAAAGTGCATTAACTGAAATTAAGAGAAAATTTACTAGAGCAACTCAACAGCATATTTGAACAGGCAGAAGAAAGAATCATCAAACTTGAAAATAAGAAAATAGAAATTACCTAGTGTGTGATGCGGAAAGAAAAAGAATAAAAGAAAATAAACATTGCCTAAAATACCTATGGGACAACATCAAGCATAAAATACACATTACAGGTGCCTCAGAAGGAAAGAAAGAAAGAAATAGGCAAAAAAACTAATTATAAAATAATACTTAAAAACAAAATTTGATGAAAGATGTAAATGTACATATACAAGAATCTCTACTCAAAATAGGAAAAATTTAAAAAGATTCATACTGAGACACAATGTAATCATACTGTCAAAAGCAAAAGACAGTGGAAAATATTGAAAGCAACAAGAGAGAAGCAACTCATCACGTACAAGGGATTGTCAAGAATATTTTAAGAGGTGACTTTCTATCAGAAACCATGGAAGCCATAATGGAAAGGGATGAGTACTTTTTAAATGAGTTATGAAAAAAGCCTCTCAGTCAAAAATGTTGTGCATGAAAAAAATTTTCTTCAAAAAATGAAAGAGAAGTTCAAACATTCCCCAGATAAATAAAAACTAAAGGAGTTTGATGCTAGCATATTTGCCTTACAAGAAATGCTAAAAAGAGTCCTTCATGCCAAAATGGAAGAAAACGAGACAGCAACTTGAAGAAATAGAGGACAGCAGTAAAATTAACTATACAGGTAAACACAAAGTCAGCATTATTGTATTTTTGTTTTGTAACTCAATTTCCATTTCCTACAAGATTTAAAAGACACATGAATAAAAATTATATGAATGAATAAAAATAAACAATATGCACTCAAAGTATAAAGATGTTATTTGTCACAACAGTAATGAAAAGGATAGTAATGTATGATAAGATATATTTTTTTGTGTTATTTTGACCAAGTTGGTATCAATTCAAATGAAGTTGTTATACACTTAAGATGTTAATTGAAATCCTCTTGGTAGCTACTATGAAAATATCTAAAGAATATCCACATAGGAAATTAAAAGGTAATCAAAGTGGTATCCTGCAAAAACACAGTTAAACACAAAAGAATACAGTTTATGGAGAAAATAAGGAACTAAAAAAACTAGAAAACACTCAAGAAACAAATAATAACATGGTAGAAGTAAGTCATTTCTTGTAAGTAATTACTTTAAATGTAAACAACATAACTTCCAAATTAAAAGGCAGAGGTTGGCAGAATGGATTTTTTAAAAATCCAATTACATGCTGTCTACAAGAAACTCAGGTTAGATCCAAAAAACAAATATGGTGAAATTTAAAGGATGGAAAAATATGTTTAATGTAAAAATAGTATATAAAGAGTTCTGGGTCACTATGCTAACATCTGACAAAACAGAATATTAGTAAAATAAATTTACAAGAGACAAAGAGGGACGTGTGTGTGTGTGTGTGTGTGTGTACATCACATTGTACTATATCATTATTATTTTCAACTATAAACAAATATGGAAAAGATGCTTCAAAGAGAAGCCAGTTCACTTCAGCCAAAGACAAAGTTGTTGAAGTTTTATAAATAAATGCTTTCTGTTAAAATTTTCCTTAAATGCAAAATTAGGAAGAATAATTATAGAATTGAAAAACTAAAGAATTTTTTACATAAAACTTTTTATTGTTTTGTACCTTTAATTGCAGAAGGCAACTGTTCCTGCACATTGATGCCCAAATATAAGAATGCAAAAGACTTCACAAATAAAACACAAATTGTGTTCACATTAGCTTAAACAAGAAAATAAAATAGTGTTTGCTTTGACCACTCTGCTGATGAAGATATGAGAGGTACTTTGAAAAGCAATATAGTTGTTTTCAAAGGCATCACTTTCATGTCCTGTAGTCTTTTTTTAAATTTTACTTTAGGTGTATACTATATCTGGCATTTCTCCCCATGTTGTCCCTCCCACCCTCCCCACTCCCCGCTGTCTCTACCCTACCCCCTCCAACTGCCCCCAGTGTGTGATGCTCCTCTCCCTGAGTCCACATGTTCTCATCGTTCAACACTCACCTATGAGTGAGAACATGCGGTGTTTGGCTTTCTGTTCTTGTGTCAGTTTGCTGAGAGTCATGATTTCCAGATTTATCCAAGTCCTTACAAAGGACAAGAATTCATTGTTTTTTATGGCTGTGTAGTATTCCATGGTGTATATGTACCACATTTTCTTTGTCCAGTCTATCATTCATGGGCATTTGGGTTGGTTCCTGGTCTTTGCTATTGTACACAGGGCTGCAATGAACATATGTGTGCATGTGTCTTTATAGTAGAACCATTTATCTGTAATCTTTCAACATTAAGAAGTATCTCATATATTAATACAATGATTAATTAATGAAGAATACATAACAATCACAAACATATGCACACTGAATCAAAGAGTCCCCAAAATCTGAAGTGATAACTATCAGAATTTAAGGGAGAAGTGGACAGTAATACAATAAGAGTTTAGGCCTTCAATATCCCATACTCAGTAATGGATATAACATCTAGGCAGAAGATCAAGAAATAGAAGACTTGAACAAACCTATAAATCAATTACATATAACAGATATATAGACAGCCCTCCTGAGAGACATATAAAGAACACTCAACCCAACAAGAACTGAATACATATTCTTCTTCAGGGCACATGGAACATTATCCAAAATAGGTCATATGTTAGGCCACAAGATAAGACTCAATAAATTAAAAAATATTAAAATTACACATCATATAATCTTCAATCACAATAGAATGAAGCTAGAGTTTAACAATAGGAGGAAAACTAAAAACATTCATAAATATACAGAAATTAAACAACATACTCTTATATTACCAGTGGATGAAAGAAAAAATCACAAGAGAAATTAGAAACTACTTACAGAAAAATAAAAACGAAAACACAACATACCAAAACTCATGGAATGCAACAAAAGTAGTGCTGAGGGAAATTTACAGCAGTTTGCACCAATATTAAAAAAAAGATCCGCAAATCAATATCCCAACATGATGCTTTAAGAAACTACAAGAAGAAGGGCAAATTAAAATTAAAGCCAGCAGAAGAAAGGAAATAATAAACATTAGATTGAAGATAAACAAAGTAAATAATAGAAAAATAATAAAATTAATAAAATGCAAATATGGTTCTTTGAAAAAAATCATAGAAAAACTTAGCTAGACTGACAAAGAAAAATGACAGAAGACTCAAAATGTTAATATCAGAAATGAAAAAGTGGACATTAATACGAATCTTACAGAAATAAAAATGATCAAAAGAAAATGCTAGAGTCAAGATGGCCAATTAATTGAAGCCAGAAAGAGCTTCTCCCACTGAGATAGACCAGACTGTCAAGTAGATTGGCTCATTCCAAACAGATGACCAGAAACAAGTCATTGAGAGTGGACAGGCCGGATGTAGTGGCTCACATCTGTATTCCCAGCATTTCGGGAGGCTGAGGCAGGCAGATCACTTAAGATCAAGAGTTCCAAGAGTTCAAGACCATCCTGGTTAATGTGGTGAAACTCCGTTTCTACTAAAAGTACAAAAATTAGTTGGGCATGGTGGCAGGTGCCTGTAATCCCAGCTACTCAGGAGGCTGAGGCAGGACAACCACTTGAACCCAGGAGAGGGAAGTGCAGTGAACCGAGATCATGCCACTGCATTACAGCCTGGCTAACAGAGTAAGACTCCCTCTTGAAAAAGAAAACAAAAAAGAGTGGACAGAGTGGGGACGCAGACACCAAGCTGAAAGGAGAGGAAGCTGAGAACCCTGCACAGATTTGCCAAGCACCAGAATTCATTCCTGGCCCCAAATGATCCCCAGCAAAGAGATGAGTGAAGAAGGCATGGAGTGGCTCATTTTCACCACGAACTTCTGGGATCCTAGCTGTGGGAGACTCCACAGCCCTGAGAGGAATCCCAGCTGGCAAGAACTGCCCAGAAAGTCTGCAGAAACAGAACTCTGGCCTGCATACAGCCCAGAGCATTTGGCATGAGAATGCCTTTCAGTGGAACACTGCCATGTGTGCCTATTCCCCAAGGCTCACCATCCTCCTCTAGCTGGCTGTAGCCCTTGCTGGCTTGGCTGCCAGATCAAAAGAGAGCAGGGCTGTCTTGCCTATGGGACAAGATCAGTTTGATGTGAGTGCCCCCCCATCTGTTGGTCTCTCCCAGAGACCTTGCCTGACCTCACCTTCTTGCAGCACAGCCTTAGCTTGCCAGCAGACATTGCAATAGCTCTTTCACCAGCAGAACCCACCTAACCATTCGAGTATTTATGTAGATAGACCGGCACCAGTGCACACATGTCAGCAGCATTCCCTTACTGGTGCACACCTGCCCACAGCCTTCCCCCAGTAACATGCACCCATTCTCAGCCTTTACCCACCAGCACTCACTTACCCATAGTCTCCCTCTGCTGCCTTCTCAGCACATACACATTCGGAGACCCACTGCCACCACCCACCGCCAGCATGCAGGAGCATGGAGACCCCTACAGATCCACCAGAGCATGTGTGGGCACAGACCTGCCATTACCTTGCTGGAGCACTTTTGCTAGCAGCCTCCATTGGAGTGTTATTGCTAGTAGACTGGGAATATCTTAGCCCCTTCAGTCCAGCAGGTGCTTAACCTTTAGGGGACACAGAACAAAGTCTTGGGCCTGGTCCCAGACTTCCAGAGTTATGACACACAGCCCAGCAGTGTAGAGCTGAGCCTTAGTCCCCTGAAATCTTCCAGAAACCAAGCCAATAGACTAAACCCAACTTATACCACAGTCAAATCCTCAAGGGCTTCAAGTAATATAACACCAAAAAGCTTCATCCAAAGGCAATAACTTCAAAGATTAAAAATATCAGCCTACACAGATGAAAAACAACCAGTGAAAGAATGTTGGCAACTCCAAAATCCAGAGTGTATTCTTACTTCCAAATGACTGTATTAGTTCCCCAGTACTTGTTCTTAACCTGACTGAAATGGCTGAAATGAAAGACATAAAATTCAGAACCTGGATAGCAAGGAAACTCATTGAGATGAAGAAGAAGGTTGAAATACACTCCAAGAAATACAAGAAAATGATCCAAGAGTTGAAAGACAGCACAGCCATTTTAAGAAAGAAAAAAAATCAACTCAAGATAAATTAAACACTTAAATGTAAAACCTAAAACTATAAAAACACTGGAAGATAAATGGTGGGGAGATGGTATAGCCAGGAAATGATTGCATTAGAAAATATTTGATATATCTGTCCCATACCCTGATTGTGGTAGTAGTAACATAAATCTATATATGCATTAAATTCTATAGAATTTTCCTCTAAAATAAACAGTTTTACCCTATGAAAATTTAACAATTTAAAAAGAAAAAAGTCTGTGCAATGCCACTAAATCACTACTTAGGGGAAAATTTATAGCATTACATATACATTAGAAGTAAAGAATGGTCTCAACATTATGATTTCAGCATACACCTTAAGAAACTGGAAAAAGAAGAGCAAATTAAACCCAAAGTAGGTAGAAAAAAATCACAACAAAAAATCAATGAAATAGAAAGCAGAAAATAGAGAAAAATCAGTGAATAAAAAAGTTTCTTAACACAAGAACAGAAAACCAAACACAGCATGTTGTCATTCATAAGTGGGAGTTGAACAATGAGAACACATGGACACAGGAAGGGAAACATCACACACTGGGGCTTGTCAGTGGGTGGGGGACTAGGGGAGGGATAACATTAGAATAAATACCTAATATAGATGACAGGGTGATGGATGCAGCAAACCACCCTGGCACGTGTGTAACTATGTAACAAACCTGCGCATTCTGCACACATACCCCAGAACTTAAAGTATAATAAAAAAAAGAGATTTAAAAAGTGACTTTCTGTGAGAAGTCAATAAAATTGATAAATCTCTATGCAGATGATCAGGAAAGTAAGACAGAAGACAAATTATCAATGCTAGGAAAGAGAGAGCATTATTATAAATTCTAGAAATTTTAATAAGAGAAGGGAATATTATGAAGACCTCCATGCCAATAAATTACACAACTTATATTAAATGGAAAAAAATCCTTGAAAGGTACAAACTAAAAAAGCTCACTTAAGATGAAATAGATAGATTAAATAATTCCACATCTAATGAAGAAATTGAATTTATAGTTTAAAACAATCTCACAAAGAAAACTACAAGCCCAGATGGCTTCATTGTTGAATTCTACCAAATATTTAAGCAAGAAATAATGTCATTACTAAAAATTCTTCCAAAACATTGAAGGAAAATAACTGCTTCCCATACTCTTGCTAATCCTGGGTTCAAAAATTGAACTAAAAAAAATCAACTCAAAACATTGAAGGAAAATAACTACTTCCCAACTCTTGCTAATCCTAGGTTCAAAAATATTCTAGAGGCCGGGCGCGGTGGCTCAAGCCTGTAATCCCAGCACTGTGGGAGGCCGAGGCGGGTGGATCACGAGGTCAAGAGATCGAGACCATCCTGGTCAACATGGTGAAACCCCGT